>NW_017678691.1:0-20434 GCF_001879085.1 Nicotiana attenuata
AAGTGACCTACAAAAAGTCAAAACGACCTCGGGAGAAAATAACAGATGGTATGCCTAAATGAGGAAAATCCGAGAAGAATTAAACGTCAACGGACATCTACTTCATTCGGTCCAGATTTTCTGACTTTCTTGCTAGAAAATGAGCCTCGTACCTTCAAGGAAGCAATATCTTCCTCAGAAGCACAATATTGGAAAGAAGCTGTCAATAGTGAAATAGAATCCATATTGAGCAACCATACCTGGGAATTGGTTGATCTTCCTCCAGGTAACAAAACATTGGGTTCTAAATGGATTTTCAAGAAGAAAATGAAAGACGATGGTACTATTGACAAATACAAGGCAAGACTTGTTGTCAAAGGATTTAGACAGCGAGAAGGTCTTGACTATTTTGACACATACTCGCCGGTAACAAGAATTACATCCATTCGGATGCTAATAGCGTTAGCCGCCTTGTATGATCTTCAAATCCATCAAATGGATGTAAAAACAGCCTTCTTAAATGGTGATCTAGAGGAAGAAATTTACATGGACCAACCTGAAGGGTTTGTGGTTTCGGGAAAAGAAAAGAAGGTGTGTCGACTTGTTAAGTCTCTTTATGGACTAAAACAAGCACCCAAGCAATGGCATGCGAAATTTGACCAAACAATGTTGAGGTGTGTGACTGTTTCCATTTATGATCAAGCCCAACATGGATCTTGATCAAACTATGTTGTCAAATGGTTTTAAGATTAATGAATGTGATAAATGTGTTTACATTAAGAACGTTCCAAATCATATAGTCATTGTTTGCTTATATGTTGATGATATGCTAATAATGAGCAAAGACATTGCCGACATTCAAGCTACTAAGCGCATGCTTGCTAGTAAGTTTGATATGAAAGACTTAGGAGTTGCCGATGTAATTCTAGGAATTAAAATCAAGAGGACTCCTCAGGGTCTAGCTTTGTCTCAATCACATTACGTGAAAATGGTACTTGAAAAATTCAAACATTTGGAATTTAGAAGTGCAAGAACTCCAATTGACTTAAATCATCATCTTATAAAGAATAAAGGTGAAAGTACGTCTCAATTGGAGTATGCTCGTGTGTTGGGAAGCTTAATGTACATCATGAACTGTACACGACCTGATATAGCTTGTGCGATAAGTAAACTTAGTCGATTCACAAGTAATCCCAACAAACATCACTGGGTAGCAATGAAACGAGTTCTGGGATATTTGGAATATACCCAAGACTACGCTTTGCACTACAATAAATATCCTGCGGTTATCGAAGGATATAGTGATGCAAATTGGATAACTGGCTCAAAGTCCACAAGTGGATATGTTTTTACTGTTGGTGGAGGAGCAGTATCTTGGAAGTCTTCCAAACAAACGTGCATTGCTCGCTCTACAATGGAATCAGAGTTTATAGCTTTGGATAAAGCCGGTGAAGAAGCTGAATGGCTTCGAAATTTCTTAGAAGACATTCCATTCTGGCCAAAACCTTTGGCTCCTATTTGCATACATTGCGATAGTGAGGCTGCAATAGGACGGGCAGGGAGCGTTATGTATAACGGAAAGTCTCGTCATATATGACGAAGACATAACACCGTTAGACAACTACTTTCTAGTGGAATTATCACTATTGATTATGTAAGATCAAAGGATAATGTGGTGGATCCGCTTACAAAAGGCTTAACTAGAGAGCGAGTTGAGAAATCATCTAAGGGAATGGGACTATGGCCGAGGACAAGTCAACATGGCGGTAACTCTACTAGAATTTTGGATGTTCCGAGATCTAGGTTCAAGGAGCTCAAACAAAGTTGTGATTGACCGGTTCAACATTGTCAAAGTAAAATCTTTGGTCCCTTCTCGTGATGAAGACAATGTTCAGTAACAAGGATAGAACTTTACACGTTCTTTAATGATTACCTAAGTTTGGTGTGGTAGTTATCAAATAGTGTCAATCTAAAGGATTACACGTTTAGGAATCACCTATGTAAGTGTGAAGTGGAAGCCGCTTCAATGAGAATTTTGTAAGGCCAATTCTCTACGCACTTATGAGACCAGGCGGTGTTCATGGCTGAAACGAACAACACAATGAGAACTAAAAGACGGTTAAGGGTTGATTGTGTGACATATGGTTGTCTAGGTATACACTAAAGTTCGACGGTTCAAAGATATCAAATCTACCGATTGACCGAGTATATCCGACATATGTTCACTACGGAAAGTTCAAAGGGAAACCTACTTATCCAGATGCAATTAATCCTTACTTGCAAATCACACAGCTTTCATCTATGATCTTTCTTGATACAGCCATTCCCATTCATGTGGGGGATTGTTGGACTTTAAGCCATTGGGCTTTAAAGTAGAAGAAGTGTGAATTGGAAATGGAGGGAAAAATGAAATTTGAAGAAGTGAACTTTTGTCTTGCACTTTGTCCGCTTATATATAGAATCACTTCTTAAAGCTCTTAAAAGGAGTTGAAGAGAATGAACCCTCGCGCCGCCGTCGCTCGCTCGCTCGGCTCGGCTTCGGCTTCGGCTTCGAATTTGGATTTGGATTTGGATTTGTCAAATGATCGATCGATAAGATTATTTTTGGACAAAATTTATTTAATTATTTAATAATTAATTAAATGCCAAATCACTGCTGAAAATACGCCAGAACCTTGCTGAAGATTCAGAGGGACTCTCTGGCCGCGGCAGGCAGATTCAGAGAGCCTCTCTGACCGCGATTCTGCCGTAACCGCGGTAGAACCGCGGCAGGCAACGTATTCTTCTGAAAAGGCACCTTTTTCAGACACCTCTTCTGATAATTGCCTATAAATTCTGAGGCAAGGCTCCATTTTCTACACACAAAAAACACTCCAGAACTTCTTTCTTTTTGAATATACTGCATCCTAATTCACAGTCTCTCTCTCTCCAATTCGTAAGTGTGATTTTGCTCCGTTCTTTGAGTTCGTTGGGATCCTGCAGTTTGTATTGCCACTGTTGCAGGAAGGTTTATTCCGTTTTATCCTGGGAGGATTTAATCCATTACCTTGGCAACTTGTGAGGGGGTTAAAATTCCTTAAGGACACACAAGAAACTTGTGGACTCGGAATATTTCTGATTCTCTACTATTTTCCAGATTTCTTTAATTCTTCTAAGAGTTTTTTTTTTTCTGATTTTGTGTTTTAACACAGTAACGCTCACAATTTTCACTTATACAAACAGATTAAAATACGGTCGAATCACGTGTCCCATAGATGACATGATCCACTATTTACTATTATCAATTGAAATAAGAGAATTCTAATATATAATGTAACGATTCGACCGGTCGTTTTGCTTGTTAGAACCCTATTCCCCTAAATGAGACTTTCCGTACTTGCTTTTACTGATTTTTGACTTGTGGGATGGTTGGTTCGGGATTTGGAAGAGTTTGGGTTGAAATCGGAACACTTGGTTCCTTAAGGTTGGCTTAGAAGGTCAAGTTTGACTTCGGTCAATATTTTGAGTAAACGACCTCAGAATCGGGATTTGATGGTTCCAATAGGTTCGTATGATAATTTCGGACATGGGCGTATATTTGGATCGGGTTTCGGGTGACCTGGGAGCATTTCGGCGCCTAATAGTGAAAGTTGGTTCTTGAAGTTCTTTAAATTTGGTTTGGAATAGGTTTTGGTGATATCGAGGTCCAAATGGAATTTCAAGATGGGGAATAGTTCCGTAATGTCATTTAAGACTTGCTTGCAAAATTTGGTGTCAATCCGAGTAGTCTAAGTATGATTCGACGCGTTCGGAGCGATTTAGAAACTTGAAGTTCAAAGTTTGATTCAATTTTATTTTGAGGTGTGATTCTTGGTTTTGTTGTTGTTTTATGCGTTTTGAGAGTTCGAGCAAGTCCGTATTATGTTTATAGACTTGTTGAAGTAGTTGGACGGGGTCCCAAGGGGCTCGGGTGCGTTTCGAACAGCTCGGAGTTGAGTTGAAACACACCAGATTTCTGCTTCTGGTTTCCCTCTTCGCGAACGCGGTCAGACCCTCGCATTTGCGATGAAGGATTTGGGGTGCTGTGGGCTGGGAAGCTTTTGCCCTTCGCGTTCGCGTGCCCAGGATCGCGTTGGCGGAGGCCTGGGTCCTCTAGCCATCGCGTTCGCGTGACCTGGCTCGCGTTCGCGTAGAAGAGGTTGAGCTGGGTGGCCGTTGTTTATTCTTCGCGTTCGCGAAGAAGCCTTCGTGTTGATAGGGTAGGCCAAGCAAGCCTTCGCGTTTGCGAGGCTCCTATCGCGTTCGCGATGGATAAATTTCCTTGGGCCTGGACTGTTTGCCTTCACGATCGCGAGGCCTCTTCCGCGATCGCGAAGAAGGCAGACCTGGGCAGTACACTTTTAAAAAAACGGAACTTAGGTTATTTTGGCTCATTTCTTCCGTTGGGACAGAGCGTGTGTAATTGAGTTTGGAGAGCAGTGGGATCAGTTCTTGCCTTTGGCCGAGTTTGCTTACAACAACATTTATCAGTCCAACATCGAGATGGCTCCATTTGAGGCTTTATATGGTCGGCGATGCCGTTCTCCAATCGGGTGGTTTGAGCACGGCGAGGCTAAGTTATATGGTACAGATTTGGTAAAAGATGCCTTGGAAAAGGTAAAGTTGATCCAGGAGCGACTTCGCATAGCACAGTCCAAACAGAAGAGTTACGCGGATCAGAAGGCGCAGGATGTATCATTTATGGTCGGCGAGAAGGTTCTCTTGAAAGTGTCGCTGATAAAGGGTATTATGAGGTTCGGGAAGAAGGGAAAGTTGAGCCCTAGGTTTATAGGCTGGAAATAAACCAGCTTGGCTTAAAATGCCAAGTTTGACTTCGGTCAACATTTTGAGTAAACAACCTTGAAATAGAGATTTGACGGTTCCAATAGGTTCGTATGATGATTTCGAACTTGGGCATATGTTCGGATCGGGTTTTGGGTGACCCGGGAGCATTTTGGCGCCTAATAGTGAAAGTTGGTTCTTGAGGGTTTTTGAAGTTCTTTAAATTTGGTTTGGAATCGAGGTCCAAATGGAATTCCAAGACCAGGAATTGTTTTGTAATGTCATTTAAGACTTGCTCTCAAAATTTGGTGTCAATCCGAGTAGTCTAAATATGATTCGACGCGTTCGGAGCAATTTAGAAACTTGAAGTTCAAAGTTTGATTCAATTTTATTTTGGGGTGTAATTCTTGATTTTGTTGTTGTTTGATGCGTTTTGAGAGTTTGAGCAAGTCCATATTATGTTTATAGACTGGAGTAGTTGGACAGGGTCCCGAGGGGCTCGGGTGCGTTTCGGACCGCTCAGGGTTGAGTTGAAACACACCAGATTTCTGCTTTTGGTTTCCCTCTTCGTGAACACGGTCAGACCCTCGGGTTTGCAATGAAGGATTCAGGGTGCTGTGGGCTGGGAAGCTTTTGCCCTTCGTGTTCGCGTGCCCAGGATCACGTTCGCGAAGGCCTGGGTCTTTTAGCCATCGCTTTTGCGTGACCTAGCTTGCGTTCGCGTAGAAGAGGCTGATCTGGGTGGCCGCTGTTTATTCTTCGCGTTCGCGTAGGGTAGGCCAAGCAAGCATTCGCGTTCGCGAGGCTCTTGTCGCATTCACGATGGATAAATTTCCCTGGGCCTGGACCGTTTGCCTTCGCGATCGCGAGGCCTCTTCCGCGATTGTCACGACCCGAATTTTCCACCGTCGGGATCGTGATGGCGCCTAACATTGCACTCGCTAGGCAAACCAACGTTACAGAATATTACACCAGTTTCCTTTATCATTTTATAATTAAAATTTAACAAGAACTAAATCAGCGGAAATAAAAGTGAAAGTACATGATTTAACTAATTACTCTATATTAATGACGAATGCCGAAATAAATACCACTCAAAAACTGGTGTCACAACTCACGAACAGTCTACAAAAACTACAAGTATTGGTTTGAAAGAAAAATATACATCTGTCTCGGAGAAAAGTAAAACAGAATGAGTAAAGATAGGAGGGTACGCCAGGGGTTGCGGACGCCTGCAGGACTACCTTGGGTCTCCTGAATGCAGTGATAGCAACCAACCTCTCGATCAACCACTAGCTCTGAAATCTGCACAGAAAGTGCAGAGTGCAGTATCAGTACAACCGACCCCATGTACTGGTAAATGCCGAGCCTAACCTCGATGAAGTAGTGACGAGGCTACGACGGGGCATAACAATATATATAACCTGCAACAGTGTATACTAAAACAGAAAGGAAATACAGAATGAAACAAAACAGTAACTTGCATTAAACGAATACGAAATCCGGTCGTTCTACCAATACTCAGCCATAACCAATCCTTAAGGGAGTTTCAACACCACAATAATGAACCTCGGTAGAATATAAATACATAAACAACAAGTGATGCGGCGCATCCCGATCCCACCATATAATCAATAGCAGTATAGTCATTCACCCTTATTACTCCTTGTTGCGGCATGCAACTTTATCCCACCAGTCCACCCTTATTACTCCTCAATATATCACCCTTATTCCTCCTGTTGCGGCGTGCAACCCGATCCTACCTGTCCACCTTTATTACTCCTTGTTGCGGCATGCAACCCAATCCCACCAGACAATCACATTCACCCTTATTCCTCCTATTGCGGCATGTAACCCGATCCCAATATATATGTCAGCCCCAATCACAAAATAGAGACAAGTGTTTCACAAGTTAACTCAAATCCTCCACAACACTTATACCTCAAACCAACACAATGGAAAATCATTACAATTATGAAACTTTACCATGAATCACTAATAAGCCAACATAAACCAACATTGTAATATAATGGAACAATGGAAATATTAACAACACCAATAGAGAAACAACATTAAACAAGGAGCAATTAGACATGGAAGCACCAATAAGCAAGTAGCAAGTAAGACAGGTTACCAATATATAGGGAAACGGGGAAAGGAAACAGGCTAAACAAGTAATTTGACGACGCATAGGTGCTCGTCACCACACCTATACGCCACACACATGGTATTTCGCATAGCAAGCAAGTCGGGGATCCCTAATCCCTCAAGTCAAGGTTAGACCAAATACTTACCTCAAGCCAACGGGTATTTCAAAGCTCAATCACCGCTTTACCTATCGATTCCACCACCAATTCACTCATATCTAGTCATAATTATCTTAATAACATCAATAAACGCTAAAGAAACCAATTCCAATACAAAATTATAGATTTCCCAATATTTTTCCCAAAAAGTCGAAAATCGACCCTAGGCCCGCTTGGTTAAAATTCGAAATTCGGACCAAAACCCGATTACCCATTCACCCCGAGCCCGGATATACAATTGGTTTTGGAATCTGACCTCAAATTGAGGTCCAAATCCCCAAATTTTGAAATTCCTAAATTCTACCCAAAACACCCAATTCCCCCATGAAAAACCCTAGATTTTGTGATGAAATCTTGTAAAAAGATGAAATAGATTGAAAGAAATGAGTTAGAAATCGTTTACCTATGATTTGGGGAAGAGCTACTCTTTAGAAAATCGCCTCTTGAAGCTTAGGGTTGAAAATTTGAGAAGTGAATTGAAAATCCCGTCTAAGTTATGTTTTGAACAGCTGCAGATGTCGCATTTGCGACCTGAGCTTCGCAATTGCGAAGCTCGCAAATGCGAGTTCGCAAATGCGATTAAGGCCTCGCAATTTCCATGATTGTTAAGCTCTCAAATGCGGAGTCTGATCTCGCAATTGCGAGATCAGAGGCCTGCTACAAGTATCAGATGCAACAACAGATTTCTAAGTTCAAACTCACTCAGTAGCCTATCCAAAACTCACCTGAGCCCTCGGGGCTCCAAACAAAACATGCAAACAAATAGGGGTGTTCATAAAAACCCGAAAATCCGAACTAAACCGAAAATCAAACCAAACCGACCAAAAAAACCGATACTTTTTGGTTTGGTTTGGTTTTGGTTTTGAATTTTAAAAACCGATCAGATTTGGTTTGGTTTTGATTTTAATCAAAAAATAACCGGAAAAAACCGAACCAAACCGATTATAGGAGTAGCTATTTCAAATTTATTATTACACCTATATATATATATATATATTTATACAAAGTTTCAAAAATTTAATAGGTAAATGTTGATAGTTTGTACTTTTAGTATAGTTCTTTACCTTTACATTCTAGTTTGATTGGTGGTTTTCTTTTGTTAAGTGTAAGAATTCATTTCATGTTAAAAATAATATATTTTTAATTGAGTCCTTAAATTATTCATCACTATTTGATTTAATTATCATCAATATATCTTGGTAAATAACAGATTTCTCAAAGGGCAATTGATTTGATAGTGTTACGTTGAAAATGTGGTCGCTGAAATATGTGTTTGGTAGTGTATGTCTTATATTTAAGAAAAAACCGACAAATAACCAAAAAAAATAGAAAAACCGACAAAACCCGACATAAACTAAATCGAGAAAAAACCGACTTAATTGGTTTGGTTTGGTTCTAATATTTGAAAAATAGACTTACTTGGTTTGGTTTCCTTTAAGGGAAAAGCCGATCCAAACCGAACTATGCACACCGCTACACACAAGTCTTATAACATCATACGAACTTGCTAGCGCGATCAAATCGCCAAAATAACATCTAGAACTATGAATTCAACACCAAAACTCATGAAATTTTTCAAGATAGTTCAAAACTCCTATTTTCTCAACCAAAGGTCCGAATCACATCAAATCACTTTCGTTTTTCACTAAATTTCACAGATAAGTTTTAAATATCATAACGGACCTGTACCGGGCTCCGGAACCAAAATACGGGCCCGATACCAACAAGGTCAAGTCTTTTGAATTATTACATTTTTAGTCTTATCAATTTCTTTCAAAAATTTATTTCTCGGGCTAGGGACCTCGGAATTCAATTCCGGGCATACGCCCAAGTCCCATATTTTACTATGGACCATCGGGACTGTCGGAACACGGGTCCGAGTCCGTTTACCCAAAACATTGACCAAAATCAACAAAATCATCTTTTTATGCTACAAATCATCTTTTCTTACATTTTTCACATAAAAGCTTTCCGGATACGCGTCCGGACAGCACACGCAGATCGAGAAGAAAGAAAATAAGGTTTTCAAGACCTCAGAATACAAAATCGGATTCTAAAATAAAAGATGACCCTTTGGGTCATCACAACGTTCGTGAAGAAGGCAGACCTGGGCAGAACACTTTTAAAAAAACAGGACTTAGGTTATTTTGGCTCATTTCTTCCATTGTTGGGCGATTTTTGGAGCTCTTAGAGAGGGGATTTCACTTAGCACTTTTGAGGTAAGTAATTTCTACACAATGTGAGTTGAATACATAGTTTATGGTAGGTTATAACATGCGAATTAGTGAAAATCATGGGTTTAGGTGAAAACCTAGATTTTTGATAAAAATGAGATTTAACCACGAAATTTGTTATGAAATTTAGTAAAAATCATATATTTATGTTCCTAAGGTTATGGGTAACAACTTTCTTTGAAAATTTTCGGAATCCGAGCATGTGGGTCTGGAGGTAAATTTTAGGAATCTTGCAAATTAGGTTGGGTAATCACTTAAATGGTGGAATTATGAACTTTTGAGCATAGATTGATTAGATTGATTAGTTTATGTAATATTTACTAGTTTCGAGTTGTTGGGCATAAAATTTGGAGGTTTAAGCGCGTTCTTGAATTGAGAAGTAGGCTTGATACGAGGTAAGTCTCCTTTCTAACCTTGTAAGAGGGAATTAACCCCATAGGTAAATTAAATACATGTTTGAACCTATTTGTGGGGGCTACGTACGTACGAGGTGACGAGAGTTTGTACGTAGCTACTAGTATGCTTTTGTCCGGGTAGTTTAGGATCTGTATCATGCTATGATTAGAATGTTGTGCCCTTACTTGCTAAAATAATCACTTAAACCATGTTAGGAATTTATTAAAGAATTGTATGAGGTTAAACTCACTTACTTGAAGGTTTATATGAAATACTTGACTATAAATGGGAAATTTGTATTTTTTTGAAAATAAATTGTTATTTGTGGATCGGGCCAAGCGACTCGGTAGTAAATAGATGCATCTACGGTTCGCGCCGTTAGACCCTCCGGTAGTGCACATTTTAATACTATGTTGGACCGGACCGTACGACCTCGGCATAATTGCGCCTGTTAATTATTTGAAACTTTCGTGATTTATACTGCTTAAATGCTTTGAAATGTAAGTTGTTACATGATATGACTGGAATTGACACTTTATTTATAAAAGAATATCTTATCTCTTCCTGTTATTGAACTGTTAGTATTATTCATGATATCTATGCCTAGCATAACACTTTAATTATTTTTTTGTTGGCCCTAGTAAGTGGCAAGTCGAGCCCTCATTACTAATTCTTCGAGGTTAGACTGGATACTTACTGGGTACATATTGTTTATGTACTCATACTGCGCTTCTGTACTTAATTGTACAGGATCTAAGGCAGGTGCATCTAGTTATCCGCCAGGCGCGCATTCTTGATCCTGGACCGAGACTTCACGGTGAACTTCCCCCTTTCTAGCCGCTCAGCAGCATGCCGGAGTTTCTCCTTGCTTGTATTTGTCTATTCTATTTCAGACAGTAGGATAGTCATCTTTTGTATATTCTACTAGTTGCTCACACACTTATGACACTAGATCTTGGCACATATTAGTAGACTTGATTTTTGGGTTGTTTTCCTATAGTTATAATTTTTTTTAGTTGTTTCCGTTTTGGTTGCCTTAAAAATCCGTTATATATATCAAATGATTTAAATTTAAGTAAAGTTAGATGTTGGGATTGCTTAATAAAAATGGAAAACCACTAAGTTGTTCACTGTTGGCTTATCTAGCAACGGTGCTGGACGCCATCACGGCCCAACATGGAGTTGGGTGGTGACATATAAGGTGAAGTATTAACATATATTATGTTTTTAAAGCAACTAGTCTTCTAGTAAAGCTTATAAGCATGCATCTAGATTCTACATCTTGATGCATCCGGAAGTTGCCTTCTTATGTAAGCAAGAGTGTATGACAGATATTGAATTGCTTGCGGTTGATGGATCGAAAGGATACACATCCTAATATTATTTTAGAAGGAGTCAAAATATGAAATACATGTTAAAAATCAGATGTAAAATTTATTCTTTCATCAGTTTTCAATTGATGTTTAGTTTCCATATGTGTCTATAGTCAGTTCTAAGTCTGGTTTGATTAAAAATTCTTTAATGGTTTATAATCTCTAAAATAATTTTATAAGAAAACAAAATAATTTGTTTGAATAAGAAACCGAGTATTTTGGTTTTTCATTTCTATTAAAAATTTAAATATTCGGATTTTAAAAATTGAAAACGTTGAGAAGAGATTTTTATTTTTCACCAGGGTGACTTAGCTAAAATAATTACACATCTACCATTTGCATATGAGACAATAACTCTAACGGTTTAATAAAGCACATATATTTTTAAATTGCTAATTATACAATTAAAGTTATTTTTCACAAGAAATTTGGCAAAGACAATAAGTATAAATTCCTTACGTAAATTTTGTGTTATAATTGTCAAAATATTTGAAAAAATATATATAAGGACTTTGCTACTTATTAGAACATTACAGTTATATATAAGATGAATATTGCTTATTACATAGGAACTTTGAGTTGTGATAGAAAATTCTTTGTGATTGTTTGTTGTTGTCTAGTTGTTTTTTGAGTTGTAGGAGTTTTATTTTACCTGGGACTGGGGGAATGTCCAGGTCTCAGTCAATTTTTTTTTTATTTCTTGTACAAAATGTTTACTTAGTAATAAAATATCTGTAATTACCAAAAAATTAAGATAAATATACACAACAAATTGTCCGAGAATAATTACAATATTTTAAAAATAATTTTCAATTTTATTAGGAATATATAATAAATACTATTCAATCCATTAATATTCAAATTTAATTTGCCTATAAAAGAGTTTATAGTGTCGAGACAGATAAGAAAAAATTTAACAACTAAAATTTTAGTTGATCTTAAAATCTTAAATATTAAGAAAATTATTAAATAATTATTTTGTCTAGTAAGAATTAGACAAAATCTTAACTACAAAAAAATCTCCTAAACTTAAAAAGATAAAAGGGAACTTTTCTATACTATATTAAAAGTATGAAGGCCCTTAGCAAAATGTCGTTCGCCATTTTTATCCCTTAAAATCATATTTCGCATTGGATAAAATTGTAATTTAAATTAATTTTCTAATTTTTAGGACTTTCAAATCAACTAAAATTTTGGTCATTAAATCTTTCATTATTAAACTAGGTAAGAAATACTAATTGGAAACATCCTTATTTGCTACGAGTGAATAACAAAAGAATAAAACTAATATGCTTCTATAGCGAGGTAACAAAAGCATAAAATTGTGCCTTCATATATCGAATTTTATACGCTTTATCCCGTAGCATAGTGAATTATTCTAAAAGCTTTAAAAAATTAATTTTTTTAATTTGTATTATTTGAGAAGGTGTCATGATAAATGTATTTATTTTTTCATTTTTATTTATTTTCGGTATTAGAGTACAAACAAGATATTCTTATAAAACTTTGAAAATTTCCATGTGGTACGATTTATCCTTCATTGAGCTAGCTAAATAGAATGTGCAAAATAAACATAGTTTTAGAAGGTTACATTTTCTTATAGTTTTTTTTTAATTTTCTTATAGTTCAAACACATCGTTTAATACTATTTATGTTATTATCTAAAAACTGTTAACTCAGTGACATGAGAAAAACACACAATTAAGAAAATCGTCATTTACCTATTTTTCTAATATTTAGGAGCTTAAAACTAAATAAAATTTGAATATTAAGTGGGCGTTTGGACATTAGAATTGTGAAATTTTGAAAAAGTGAAATTTTTTTCCAAGTAAAAAATGGTATTTAAAAATTAGACTTGTGTTTGGACATGAATATAATTTGGAGTTATTTTTAAATTTTTATGAGTGCTTTCAAGTGAAAATTTTAAAATACAACTTTTTGGAGTTTTCCAAATTCTGAAAAAATTTCGAAATTTAACTTCAAGTGAAATTTTGGAATTTCATGGCACTAATTCCTAAAAAAGTGAAAAAATGAATCTTTTTGCGAAATGGGTCCTAAGTCTTTCTTTATTTGGGCTTTAAAAAAGTCCTAATATTTAGAAGTAAAATTTAGTTTAGGAATTTTTACATTCCTATGCCATATAGGAAACTAAATTACCCTCAATGTTTAAGGTTTGATATAATTACATTTAGTATACCTAATTACCAATTCTATACCATAAGGTGTTTTAACTGTACATTAATTGTACCTTATATCACTCCTAAATTTATGGTACCGTATATTCCTCTAAATCCCCATCCCCCCACGTTTCTCTCTCCCAACCCCACACCCTCACCCACGTATCACTACACACCCAGAAACCAGAAAAACCAGAAAAACAATTGAAACCCTCTGCTAAATCCAGAAAAACAATTGAAACCCTCTACCGTTAACGTCCAAAATCAAGATTTTTTCTTCTACAACCAGTCAAAATTGAAGTCAAATCTTCAAAGTTTCATACACAGCAATAACTTTTGATGGTTATGATTTCGGGTTCCTTCAGTAATATAAGAGGAAAGCAAAAGAGAGCAGCAATTCCACCATTGACAGCCATTAAAAAGCTTTGAAGCTTTGAATTCAAATTTGGGTTTTCAAAAATCATTATTTGTTTGTATTGGGTGTTGTTGTAAATAATTGGGAATATGGTTTTGTCACGACCCCAATTCACCCACCGTGAACATGTCGTGATGGCGCCTAGTCTCTACAACTAGGGAAGCCTAACAATGCGGAAACATAACTAACTTGTGGAATAATAGTCAAAACTAAACAATTTAAAGGAGAAACAATATATAAAATGCCGCTCGGCATATACAACTCCACATCACAGCATCCTACATTTCTATCCCAAAACCAGGAAACTCACGGGAACACAAGCTAAGAAGAATACAGTAAAGTGCTCTAATCTCCAGAAACGTCTACATCAATAGTACGATAGAAGGGCTAACACTACAGATAGAGTAAAGAAGGAGACTCTTCGGTCTGCGGACGCGGCAGATGTACCTCGAAGTCTCCGAAATGCTCCCTGCCTCAAGGATGATGCGCCTGGGTAGAAGTACCTGGATCTGCACATGAAAAACATGCGCAGAAAGGGCATGAGTACACCACAGCGGTACTCAGTTAGTGCCAAGCCTAACCTCGGTTGGGTAGTGACGAGGAAGGTCAGGGCCCTACTGAGATAAATATATATATAATGTAATGACATGGCAATAAGCACTAAAACTGAGAATCGATAATAAAGATCTACACAGTATAATAATAGTGCAATAACGAAAACAAAGATAAAAACAACTACAAGGAAATACCCCTCACAGCAAGATAAATAATCGGGATCTCTTGGTATCCTCAATATATACTCTAGGGATCTCTTGGTATCCCGAGGATCTCTTGGTATCCTCAAAACATATGCCAGGGATCTCTTGGTATCCTCAATACACGTGCTAGGGATCTCTTGGTATCCCGCACCTCAATCCAGACCATAATTACGCAAAGGGGATCTCCCGGGATGCCGTCCCGTAGTCCCAATTTAAAACACACAACAACAGCTCAAGGACATCAAAATAAATACTAAGTCCGTAATGAGTAAACAATAACTTCTAGCCTAACATGCTTCACGTAATGCAATTAAGGCAGTTTAAGCAAAATAAGCAATTAATTCAACTAATCATACTCCTCTAAGCTAACACAGGCTATATTTGCATGTAGAATAAAATAAGTAAGGAAAGAACTCCGTTTAAGTACTTAAAGTAGAACCGGATTTTCAACAATTAGCCCAAGTACGCGCTCGTCACCTCACGTACAAGGTATTCAATTAACAAATATCATATCCTAAGGGGAGAGGGTCTCCCACACAAGGTTAGACAAGCCACTTACCTCGAACCGACTCCAAAATCAACTCGAAACCACACGTTTGCCACGAGTATCCGACTCCAAAAGGCCCAAATCTATTCAATTCAATTACATATCGTAAATAACATCTCAAGCAACTGATTCTACGATTTAATTCAAAGCTAAGACGCGAAATTAGGTAAAATGATCCAAATGCTCCTCACGCCAACATCTCGGAATCGGATGAAATAAATATTTTCAGAACCCTCGTACTTTCACGAGTCCACCCATATATAAATTTCTCAAATTGGAGTTCAAACACCCACTCAAAACTCAAAAATTCGATCTATGAAGTTTTATCAATTTTTCATCTAAAATCCGAAATTAAAAGAGGAATTTACGCTTAGATTAGTGGGTTATAAGCAAAAAGGAGTATAGAATCGTTACCCAATCGTTGTCTCTGAAAAACCCTCGATATCTCCCTCAAATCCGAGCTCCCAAGCTTGTGTTTTGATAAAAATGGCTAACCCTCGGATTTTGAAATCTTTATAACTGCCCAGGTATTTGTTCAATGCGATCGCACGAATTTGAATGCGATCGCGAAGGGTAAATTTTAAAGGTTCCAAAATTGGTCTATGCGAATGCGGCCTAAAGCCTGCGATCGCAGAAGAGAAAGAAATAGACGTACGCGATCGCGAAAAGGGCCACGCGATCGCGAAGAGAAAAATGCAAGGAATTACCAGATCCTAATTTCTACTATGCGAACGCGGGGGAACAACCGCGAACGCGAAGAAGGGAAAAAGCTGAATTCCGCGATCGCGAACCAGATAATGCGATCACGTAGAACAAAAATATCACCCTCCGAATTTACACTATGCGATCGCGTAGGGACAACTGCGATCGCAGAGAAGGAAGGTCTGCAACAGACCTGAACAGAAATCTGCAACTTTTTACAACTCAAAAATGCCCCGTTGAGCATCCGAAACACACCCGAGGCCCCCCGGGACCTCAACCAAACCTACGGACACATCCCATAACATCATTCAAACTTATACCAATCCTTAAACCACCTAAAACAACGTCGGAAACTCGAATTAATCAAGGATTTAAGCCTAAGAACTTCATATTCTCTCAAAATACGCTTTCGATCAGATACCTAACCAAAACACGTCCGAATGACCTGAAATTTAGCACAGACATCCCAAATGACATGACGGAGCTACTGCAACTTCCGGTATTCTATTCCGACCCTCGGATCAAAATCTCACTATCGGACTGGAAACTTCAAAAATTCAAACTTCGGCATTTCAAGCCTAAATTAGCTACGGACCTCCAAAACACATTCCGAACACGCTCCCAACCCCGAAATCACCTAACGGAGCTAACAGAACCATCAGATTTTCGTTCCGAGGCCGCCTTCACACTGTTCTGACTATGGTCAGTTTTCCAACACTTAAGCTCTCATTTGGGACTAAGTGTCGCAAAACTCTCCAAAACTCAAGACCGAACATCCCGACAATTCAAAATAGAAGAAATAAACTTGGGGAAAGCAGTTAATAGGGGATGGGGGCGTAAATTCCAAAAACGACCGGCCGGGTCGTTACATCCTCCCACACTTAAACATTCGTTCGTCCACGAACGAGCACAAAGACATACCTGAGGTAGTGAAAAGATGAGGGTACTGGCTGCGCATATCCTGCTCGGTGTCCCAGGTCGCCTCCTCGATCGGCTGACTCCGCCACTGAACCTTTACGGATGCAATGTTCTTCGACCTCATCTTCCTGACCTGCCTGTCCAATATTGCCACTGGCTCCTCAACATAAGATAGATCCTTCTCCAACTGGACTGAGCTGAAATCCAACACGTGCGATGAATCACCGTGATACCTCCGGATGAACCCCTGCCAGGCTGGGAGGTAAGGCAAGCTCATAGGCAACCTACCCAACTCGCCTCAATATCTCAAAAGGGCCAATAAACCTCGGACTCAGCTTCCCTTTCTTCCCAAATCTCATAACGCCTTTCATAGGCGAAACCCGAAGCAGAACCCGCTCCCCAACCATGTAGGAAACATCACGAACCTTCCGATCCGCGTAACTCTTCTGTCTGGACTGGGTTGTACGGAGTCTATCCTGAATCACCTTGACTCTCTCCAAAGCATCCTGAACCAAATCTGTGCCCAGTAATCTGGCCTCACCCGGCTCGAACCAACCTACCGGAGATCTACATCGCCTACCATATATGGCCTCGTACGGTGCCATCTGAATGCTGGACTGATAGCTGTTGTTGTAGGCAAACTCCGCTAATGGCAAGAACTGATCTCAAGAGCCTCCAAACTCAATCACACATGCACAGAGCATATCCTCAAGAATCTGAATAGTGCGCTCGGACTGCCCGTCTGTCTGGGGGTGAAATGCTGCGCTCAACTCCACCCGAGTACCCAACTCCTGCTGTACGAATCTCCAGAACCGCGATGTGAACTGAGTACCTCTGTCTGAAATAATGGAAACTGGAATACCATGCAGACGGACAATCTCCCGGATATAAATCTCCGCCAACCGCTCCGAGGAATAGGTAGTACACACAGGGATAAAATGCGCGAACTTGGTCAGCCGATCCACAATATCCCAAATGGCATTGAACTTCTTCAAAGTCCGTGGGAGTCCAGATGCAAAGTCCATGGTGATCCGCTCCCACTTCCACTCCGGAATCTCTATCTGCTGAAGCAATCCACCCGGTCTCTGGTGCTCATACTTCATTTGCTGACAATTAAGGCACCGAGCTACAAACCCAACTATATCCTTCTTCATCCGCCTCCACCAGCAGTGTTGCCTAAAATCCTGATACATCTTCGCGGCACCTGGATGAATGGAATACCGCGAACTGTAGGCCTCCTCTAAAATCAGCTCCCGAAGCCCATCGACATTGGGTACACAAACTCGACCTTGCATCCTCAATACTCCATCATCACCAAAGGTCACATCTCGAGCATCGCCATGCAACACCTTGTCCTTGAGGACAAGCAAATGAGGGTCATCATACTACCGCTTCCTGATATGATCAAACAAGGAAGACCGAGAGACCACACAAGCTAGAACCCGACTGGGCTCCGAAAGATCCAGTCTCACAAACTGGCTGGCTAGGGCCTGAACATCCATCACCATAGGCCTCTCTGCTGCTGGTAAGTAAGCCAAACTCCCCAAACTCTCTGCCCGGCGGCTCAAAGCATCGGCCACCACATTGGCCTTACCCGGGTGATACAAGATAGTGATGTCATAATCCTTTAGCAACTCTAGCCATCTCCTCTGACGCAAATTAAGATCCTTCTGCTTGAACAGATGCTGCAAACTCCGGTGATCAGTATATATCTCACAAGGCACACCGTACAAGTAATGACGCCAAATCTTCAAGGCATGAACAATGGCAGCTAACTCAAGATCATGGACAAGATAATTCTTCTCGTGTATCTTCAACTGTCTGGACGTGTAGGCAATCACCCTACCGTCCTGCATCAATACCGCTCCAAGGCCAACTCTCGAGGCATCACAATAGACAGTATAAGACCCCAAACCTGTAGGCAATATCAAAATTGGGACCGTAGTCAGGGCTGTCTTGAGCTTCTGAA
The DNA here is from genome assembly GCF_001879085.1 of Nicotiana attenuata. NCBI lineage: Eukaryota > Viridiplantae > Streptophyta > Magnoliopsida > Solanales > Solanaceae > Nicotiana > Nicotiana attenuata. The sequence goes on from NW_017678691.1 coordinate 18,575, forward strand.
AGCTCGCCTCACACTCCTCTGTCCACTGAAATGGGGCACCCTTATGTGTCAATCTAGTCATAGGGGCTGCAATCGATGAAAACCCCTCCACAAAACGACGGTAGTAGCCCGCCAAGCCAAGGAAACTGCGAATCTCTGTAGCTGAAGATGGTCTGGGCCAACTCTGTACTGCCTCTACCTTCTTCATATCCACCCGAATGCCCTCACTCGACACCACGTGACCTAAGAATGCCACGGAATCCAACCAAAACTCACATTTTGAAAACTTTGCATATAATCTCTTTTCCCTCAGGGTTTGAAGTACTGTCCTCAGGTGCTGCTCATGATCTTCCTGACTCCGGGAATACACCAGAATATCATCAATAAAGACAATGACGAAAGAGTCAAGATATGGCCGGAATACACTGTGCATCAGATGCATGAAGGCTGCTGGGGCATTGGTCAGCCCAAAAGACATAACAAGGAACTCGTAATGACCATACCGAGTCCTGAAGGCAGTCTTCGGGATATCTGGCTCCCGAATCTTCAACTGATGGTAACCTGAGCGCAAATCAATCTTAGAAAACACCCGTGCGCCCTGAAGCTGGTCAAACAGATCATCAATACGAGGCAAAGGATAACGGTTCTTCACTGTAACCTTGTTCAACTGGCGGTAATCAATACACATGCGCATAGAACCATCCTTCTTCTTCACAAATAACACAGGAGCACCCCAAGGCGATACACTGGGCCGAATAAAACCCTTATCAAGTAATTCCTGCAATTACTCCTTCAACTCCTTCAACTCAGGAGGAGCCATACGGTACGGAGGGATAGAAATGGGCTGAGTGCCCGGCAACAGATCAATGCCAAAATCAATGTCCCTATCAGGTGGCATGCCCGAAAGATCAGCTGGAAACACATCGGGGAAATCCCCTACTACTGGGACTGAATCAACAGAAGGAGTATCCATACTGGCATCCCTCACATAAGCTAAGTATGCATCACAACCTTTCTCAATCATCCGCTGAGCCTTGAGGAAAGAAATAATTCTACTGGGAGTGTGACCTAAGGCACCCCTCCACTCAATACGCGGTATACCTGGCATAGCCAGCGTCACGGTTTTGGCGTGACAATCAAGAATAGCATAATGGGGCGACAACCAGTCCATGCCCAAAATAATATCAAAATCAACCATGCTGAGTAATAATAAGTCAGCCCTGGTCTCAAAACCACCAAGAATAACCAAACATGACCGGTAAACGCGGTCCACAACAAGAGAATCTCCCACAGGAGTAGAAACATAAATTGGGGAACTCAAAGAATCCCGAGGTACCCCCAAATACGGAGCAAAGTAAGAAGCTACATAAGAGTAAGTGGAGCCTGGATCGAACAGAACTGATGCATCTCTGTGACAAACCAAGATAGTACCTGTGATGACAGAATCGGAGGCGGCGGCCTCAGTACGGCCTGGAAGGGCATAATATCTGGCTTGGCCTCCCCCTCGAGGGCGACCTCTACCTCCCCGACCTCCACCTCTGGCTGGCTGGGCCGGTGGAGTAGCAGCTGGCGCTGGAACCATAGCCTGAGAGCTCTGCGGGGTGCACTGTGGCTGAGGGGTCTGTGGGGGTGCAGCCCTACCAAGTCTGGGGCAATCTCTCACCACATGGCGTGTGTAACCACACTCAAAACAAGCTCTGGGAGGACGTGGCGGCTGTGACTGGCACGGGCCAGGTCTGCTGGACTGTCCACTGGAAGCACCCAGTGCAGGAGGCGCACTAGAGACTGAAGGTGCATAATAAGGCTCCTGAGGCCTAGGTGGAGCTGGAATATCACTGGCTGCTGGAAGAGCTGAATGAACGGGGCGACCCATATGACCCC
>NW_017678692.1:0-4013 GCF_001879085.1 Nicotiana attenuata
ATGAGAAATTTGGGAAAAATGGGTAATTAGGGCTTGAGTTTAAGAGGCCTTTAAATGAGGATTTGAGGGGTCATTTGGACTCCGATTTCAGTGCTCTTGGTATGTATGAACTCGTGAGAGTATGAGGATTTCAAAAATATAAATTTTACCCGATTCCGAGACGTGGGTCTGAGGGGCATTTTGGTCATTTTACCTAATTTCGCGTATTAGCTTAGAATTCAATTATACAATAGGTTATTTGAAGTGTTATTTACATTATGAAACTTAATTGAATGGATTTGGGACATTTGGAGTCGGATACTCATGGCAAAGGCATGGTTTCAGGTTGACTTTCACTTGTTCGAGGTAAGTGGCTTGTCTAACCTTGTGTCGGGGACTTTTCCCCTTAGGATTGATATTGTGGTAATCGAAATGCCTTGTACGTGAGGTGACGAGCGCGTACTTGTGCTAATTGTTGGAAATCCGGTTTTTCTTTAAAAATAGCCTTGAATTGTGTTCTTCCTTTTCTTGCTTACACTGTTGGACATTAAACCTGCTGTAGCTTAGAGAAACATGTCTATTTGACTAAATTGCTCTATTTGTACCTAATTGTATTACGTGAATCATGCTAGGATAGGATTACTTGCTTCACTTTGATATGAAATTGATTGGATTGAATTCTTGTTGTTCCTGTGTATTTACTTTGGGACTACGTAACGGTATTCCGGGAGATCCCCCTGCACTTTTACTTTGGGACTATGGGACGGTATCCCGGGAGCTCCCCTGTATGTTAACTTTGGGACTACGAAATTGTATTCCGGGAGATCCCCCTGCACATTTATGCGTTGGACTACGGGACTGCATCCGGGAGATCCACTGGAGATGATATTTATATTTGGGGACTACAGGACAGTATCCTGGGAGATCCCCGGTTGTTATCTTGGAGCTGAGTTGTGTTCTTTTACTGTGTTTTACTTGCCTCTGTGATAGTTATTGTTGTCCTTTATATCTTGTGTTACTCACATATACTGTTATTTCACACTGTTAAACCTTATATCTTATTTAACCTCAGTAGGGCCCTGACCTTCCTCGTCACTACCCAACCGAGGTTAGGCTTGGCACTTACTGAGTACCGTTGTGGTGTACTCATGCCCTTCCTACGCATGTTTTTCATGTGCAGATCCAGGTACCTCTACTCAGGCTTATCATTCTTGAGGCGAGGCGATTCTACGGGACTTCGAGGTATATCTGCTGCGTCCGCAGACCGAGGAGTCTCTCTCTATTCTTGCATTTAGTGTTTAGCCCTTTTGTACTTTATGTTCTTGATTAGACATTCCGGAGATTATAGCTATGTAGTATTTTTCTCAGCTTGTGGACCTGTGAGTTTCCGGGTTTTGGGATAGTGTATCAGACTTTGGAAAATTGTGTGTGTATGCCAAGCAGCATTTAAATACTATTCCTTTCAGTTATTCGGCTTTTGATTATTTATTCCGCAAGACTAGTTATTTTTCCGCATTGTTAGGCTTACTTAGTCGTAGAGACTAGGTACCGTCACGATAGTTCACGGAGGGAAAACTGGGGTCGTGACAAGTTGGTATCAGAGCTCTAGGTTCATAGGAGTCATGGATCACAAGCCGGTTTATTAGAGTCTCGCTGATCGGTACGGAGACGTCTGTACTTATCTACGAGAGGCTATGTAACTGTTAGGAAAATTTTCACTTCATTTGAGTTCCTTGTCGTGCGAGATTTTTGATATCCCAATTCTAAACTTCTGTCTTTCTATTCTCTCACAGATGGTGAGGACACGTGCTACTCGAGATGACCAGGTACCCGCGCCCCCTACTGGAACCGTCAGAGGCCGGGGCCGGGGCAGAGGCCGAGGGCGCGCTCGTGGTGCAGCCAGAGCACCCGCGCGAGCTGCCGCCGAGGTGCCACCAGCAGTACCAACTGGAGTCCAGACACCTGATACGTCTGCCACTACTACTCCAGCACTCCAAGAGACTTTGGCATAGTTTATGAGCATGTACACCACTTTGGCTTAGGCAGGGTTGCTTCCCCTTGCTGCAGCCACATCCCAGGCAAGGGGAGGAGTACAGACTCCCGTCGCCCGCACTCCTGAGCAGCGAGTGCATGTTGAGCAGGTCCCAAAGGTTATTCCTGCGCCGCCTGCAGTACCAGTTCAGCCCGAGGATAGGGCAGCAGCTTCAGAGGATGAGCTGCGGAGACTCGAGTGGTTCAAGAAATATGATCCTCCTGTATTCAGTGGGTTAGCATCAGAGGATGTCTTGGGATTTCTGGAGGAGTGCTACCGTATTCTCCGTACTATGGGCATATCAGGATCGAGCAGGATTTCCTTCACTACTTTCCAGCTTCGAGGAGCCGCCTATTAGTGGTGGCGTGCTTATGAGTTAGACAGTCCGGATGAGGTAGCTTCCCTGACTTGGACTCAGTTTTTAGATATGTTCACGAGGGAATATGTCCCCCAGAGTCTTAGGGACGCCTGGCGCGCAGAGTTTGAGCATTTGCGCCAGGGTACTATGACTATCTCGGAGTATGCTATCTGTTACATCGACTTGGCTAAACATGCACCTGCTTTGGTTTCTACAATTCGCGAGAAGGTTCGCCGGTTCATTGAGGGGCTTATTCCCAGCATCAGATCTAGCATGGCTCGTGAGTTAGAGATGGATTGAGGGTACGCATGCTAGGGACAGAGAGGAGAGGGAGGCCAAGAGGTCTCGAGAGTCGGGTCATTATTCTGGTGCCCGTGCCCCGGCTGCAGGTCGTCATGGTAGGGGTCAGATGGGTCGCCCCGTTCATTCAGCTCTTCCAGCAGCCAGTGGTATCCCTGCTCCACCTAGGCCTCAAGAGCCTTATTATGCACCTCCAGTCTTTAGTGCGCCTCCTGCACGGGGTGCTTCCAGTGGTCAGTCCAGCAGACCTGGCCCGAGCCAGTCACAGCCACCACGTCCTCCCAGAGCTTATTTTGAGTGTGGTGACACACGCCATATGGTGAGGGATTGCCCCAGACTCAGGAGGGGTGCACCTCCGCAGACTCCTCAGCCATAGCAGGCGTCACAGAGCTCTCAGGCTATGGTCCCAACGCCAGTTGCTACTCCACCAGCCCAGCCAGCCAGGGGGGAGGTCGGGGAGGTAGAGGTCGCCCTCGAGGGGGAGGCCAGGCCAGATATTACTGTCGGCTCCACTTATTCTTATGTGTCTTCTTACTTTGCCCCATATTTGGGTGTAGCTCGGGATTCTTTGAGTTTCCCAGTTTCTGTTTCTACTCTTGTGGGACATTCTCTTGTTGTGGACCGCGTTTACCGGTCATGTTTGGTAATTCTTGGTGGTTTTGAGACCAGGGCCGACTTATTATTGCTCAGCATGGTGTATTTTGACATTATCTTGGGCATGGACTGGTTGTCGCCCCATTATGCTATTCTTGATTGTCACGCCAAAACCGTGACACTGGCTATGCCAGGTGTACCGCGTATTGAGTGGAGGGGTGCTTTAGGTCGCACTCCCAGTAGAGTTATTTCTTTCCTCAAGGCTCAGCGTATGGTTGAGAAAGGTTATGATGCGTACTTAGCTTATGTGAGAGATGCCAGTATGGATACTCCTTCTGTTGATTCAGTCCCAGTGGTACGGGATTTCCCTGATGTGTTTCCAGCTGATCTTCCGAGCATCCACCCGATAGAGACATTGATTTTGGCATTGATCTGTTGCTGGGCACTCAGCCCATTTCTATCCCTCCGTATCATATGGCTCCTCCTGAGTTGAAGGAGTTGAAGGAGCAATTGCAGGAATTACTTGATAAGGGTTTCATTCGGCCCAGTGTATCGCCTTGGGTGCTCCTGTGTTATTTGTGAAGAAGAAGGATGGTTCTATGCGCATGTGTATTGATTACCGCCAGTTGAATAAGGTGACAGTGAAGAAGCGCTATCCTTTGCCTCGTATTGATGACCTGTTCGACCAGTTGCAGGGTGCTTGTGTGTTTTCTAAGATTGACTTGCGTTCAGGCTATCATCAGTTGAAGA
>NW_017678692.1:7659-20434 GCF_001879085.1 Nicotiana attenuata
AAAAGGGATTAGGGCGTGGGTTTTGGGTGGCGGGCAGATATGGGTTAAGGTTGGATCTCAGAGAGATGGAGAGGATTAGGGATTCTAGGGAGGCCTTTTGGTGATAATGGTTAGGGTTTAGGAGGGGTTGTTTGATTAAAAAGGTAAGAACAATAAGGGCCGTTGATCTCATAGATCAACGGCCAGGATTAGGAGGGGCCAGGGTCAGGTTAGGTTTAATTTGTGTTGGGTCTGATTGGTTTGGGCCTGGTCTTAGTGGGTTAGGTCCAAAAATTAGAGAAATTAGAAGGCTATTTGTTAAATATCCAAATAATTGATAAAAATATTTTATAAAATAATTATCAATAAGAAAAAAATAATTTTCATGCATAGAAGTGCTTTAAAATAATTATTCAATATTTTAAAATATAATGGACCAATTTCTGGTAAAATAATGCAGTGATGTATACATGGGCTATAATTGCAAAAATTAGTGCAATTGTAACCAAAATGTGTAAATCTTGCCATTTGTGAAATAATTTGAACTTAATATAACTATAAATAGCAATATTAAGTCACGAAATTCTATAAAGGGCATTTGTGTTGTGATTTGTAATTATTTATGTAAATAAAATACTAGGATAAAATCAATTTAAAAATATAGAAATTATGGAATAATATCAATTGATGCTAATGCATAGTTCTGAAAGTATATATGTACTTTAAAAAATATTATAGGGATAAATTGGGTATCAACAGTTATGATGGCACATATGGACATATTGAGCAGATTAATTTTTAAATGGCACAAGGTCTTTTCGATGCGGTTATTGTGGTATTGTTATTGTCGTGGAATGAGGTCCTTTCCATGCAGTTATGATGATATCGTTACTATTTTTGAACGAGTATTGTACTGTGCAATGTGTGGATTTGGATCCATCCCCATAGGGTTGCCCTCTTATGTTTCTCTCTTGATGGAATACCGGCGGTTTGTGGTAAAATGACGAATGTTAGTTGATTTTGATATAAATCCGACGATGGTGAGTTATGAGCATGAAGTTGGAAACTTTGACCATGCAGGTGAATCCTTTATGCCTTGTTATGCATGCTATATGCTTCTGTGTTGAATTCTAACATGCTACTCGATGCCTCTATTTTATTTTGATGACTTGTTAGTCAAGATTGAATTATCCATGTTGAATTAATATCTCTTGATATTATATTTGATAAATTTTCATCTTTTGTTATATTCTCGCCATGAATTATTATAACTGCACAAGATTTATTTGATTAGTGAGTATCACATGACTTGAACCTTGTCACTACTTCACCGAGGTTAGGCTTGATTCTTACTGAGTACACGTTATCTCGAACTCATACTACGCTTTTGCACATTTTGTGCAGAGCCGAGCATTGGCGATAACAGACTTTAGGAGTCAGTCTTGTAGTTGACAGAGAGGATTCAAGGTAGTGCTGCATGATCGCCTGCAGACCCTTGGGGTTTCGTTCCCCTATCTTTCATACTGTTATCTATACATTCAAATAGTATTGTAACATTTAGTGATTTTCTTGTATTCAACTTTAGAGCTCATGACTCCGTAGTACCAGGTTTTTGGGATTTGATATTGTATTATCTTTATATTCTCGGTTGTTGAAGATATATTATGTCATTTATGCTGTTTCAATTATGTTATATCTTGTTTCATTTGATTGGATCGATATTGCATGTTGGCTTACCTGGTCTTGGACGTTAGGTGCCATCATGACCTTTGGTAGGATTCTGGGTCGTAACAATGTTGGTAACATAGCTCTAGGTTCATAGGTTCTATGGCTCACGAGCATGTCTAGTAGAGTCTTGCGGATTAATACAGAAACGTCTGAACTTATCTTCGAGAGGTTATGAGACAATTAGTAAAATTCACTTTCTTCTTATCACTATCAAATGACTTTATTTCATCCTAATGTTTGAATATTTGCTCTTATATTCTCTCACAAAGAGTGAAACACATTCTTAAGGAGTTTTTGAGTAGGCGCCAGTACCCAGGGCCAGAGCTGGGAGAGGTAGTGGCGGGGGCATGGGTAAGGTTCAGGCTAAAGCTTGTACGGCCGCACCTGCAGTTCCTCGTGTTCGTGCTAGATCAATTTCTTAGGATCCACCTGCAGCTTCTATTGAGGATCATGCTCCAGTTCATGATGTTCCATTGGGTCCGACTCAAGTTCCCAAGGGTTTTATTACCACCCTAGTGCTTCAGGACACTATGGTCTGGATCTTGAGTTACTTCTATGGATTGGCACAGACCAGTATACTTCGGATGATTCCATCGACTTCTCAAACTAGAGAGGGACCACATACCCCAGCTATTCACACTCTAGAGTAAGCCACCCCTATGTTTCAGACTCCACAATTTCTGGTTGGTCCACCGGTTGGGATGATTCGTCTTGTTGGTATAGTCAGACTTGAGAATTAAACCTGTTATTACTGTTGGGGAGCAGAAGAGGATGGATAGGTTCTAGAAGTTAGATCCTCCATGGTATACCGGTGATCCTGTAACTGATGCTTAGGATTTTGTGGACAGGTTTTATGAGATTCGGGACTTGTCCCAATGGAGTTGATTTTACCATATTTCAGTTGAGAGGGCCAGCCACCATATTTCAGTTGAGAGGGCCAGCCAAGAAGTGGTGGTAGACATATGAGTAGGGAAGACCAGTAGGGTCACTTCCTCTCACGTGGGCTTAGTTTTTGACTCTCTTCTTAGAGAAGTTCATTTCACTTATCAGGCGAGATGAGTTGTGCAACCAGTTTTAGCACTTGCAACAGGAGGGTATGACTATTACCCAGTATGAGATAAGGTTCATAAAGTTGTCATGCTATGCCATTTTTTTGATTATTATTGAGAAGGAGAGGGTACATAGATTTGTTGAGGGTTTCAGCTACAATCTTAGATTTAGGTTGGCATGAGAGGTGGAGATTGAGACTACCTTTCACCAAGCTATAGATGCTGGTAGGAGGTTGGAGCGCATTCGCAGGCAGGAGAGGGAGGATAAAGAGGCCAAGAATCCTTGTGGCGCTGGAGGATTTACTGGTGCCTACTCTTGGGGGCAATGATCATCATGGTAGAGGCTATTCCAGTAGACCAGCTCAGTCAGCACTTAAGGTTTCACTTGGTGCTCCAGCTAGCCATGAATTTCAAGGTACTCGTCTAGCGCAATCATCATTTAGTGCACCTCTCGCAAGTAGTTCTTATAATGGTTATTTCAGTAGTCTGGGCAGGCTTGGTACTAGCAACCACATTAGCAGAGAGCTTGTTTTGAGTATGGTGATTCGAGGAACATGGGGAGGGATTGCCCTAGGCTTCGGATCAGTGTATCTCAGCAGGGCAACTAGACTTTACTTCCCACCCATGTTGCTGCACCACCAGCGTAGCTAGCTAGAGGTGTAGGTTAGGCGGGTAGGGGTCGTCGTAGAGGTGGAGGCTAGACTCGCTGTTATGCTTTCCCTGGTAGAACAGAGGTGGTTGCGTATGATGCAACAATGACAGGTATTGTTTTTGTCTGTCATAGTGATGCTTTAGTGTTATTTGATCCGGGTTCTACTTATTCGTATGTGTCATCCTACTTTGCATCATATTTGGAATTGCCTCCTGGTTTTCTTGATATTCATGTTCATGCATCTACACCTATTGGTTATTCTATTATGGTGATTATGTATATCATTCTTGTGTGGTCACTATTGGGGGTTATGAGACTAGTTTTAATCTTTTATTACTTAATATGGTTGACTTTGAGGTGATTTTAGGTATGAATTGGTTATCTCTATACCATGATATTCTTCATTGTCATTCTAATGCCGTGATGCTGGCTATACCGAGGTTGCCAAGGTTGGAAAGGAGCGGTTCATTTGGTCATACTTCTAGTAGGGTGATTTCATTGGTGAAGGCTCAATGGATGGTTGAGAAAGGATGTTTGGCGTATCCGACGTTTGTTAAAGATGTTAGTGTTGACACTCCTATGGTTGATTCAGTCCCCGTATTGAGAGAGTTTCCAGATGTGTTTCTTACATACCTACTGGGCATACCACCCGATAGGGATATTAATTTGGTGTTGGGCACTCAACCCATAATTCTGCCGTATCACATGGCTCTAGCTTACTTTAAGGAGTTGAAAGAGAAGTTGCAGGAGTTGTTGGATAAGGCATTCATAAGGTGTGTTAAAAGTCAGCGGTATTTTGAGTAATTTGAGATAATTTTCAATTATGTGGATATTTGGTTAATTGTGGATTTTTGGTGGAAGATTAATGTCACGACCCCAGTTCGCCCTCAGTGAACTATCGTGACGGCACCTAGTCTCTACGACTAGGTAAGCCTAACAATGCGAAAAAACAACTAATCTTGCGGAATAAATAATCAAAAGCCAAATAACTGAAAGAAATAGTATTTAAATGCTGCTTAGCATATACACATAACTTTCCAAAGTCTGATACACTATCCCAAAACACAGAAACTCACGGATCCACAAGCTGAGAAAAACACTACATAGCTCTAATCTCCGGAATGTCTAATCAAGAACATAAAGTACAGAAGGGCTAAACACTAAATGCAAGAATAGAGAGAGACTCCTCGGTCTGCGGACGCGGCATATTTACCTCGAAGTCCCGTAGAATCGCCTCGCCTCAAGAATGATAAGCCTGATAGAGGTACCTGGATCTGCACGTGAAAAACATGCTCAGGAAGGGCATGAGTACACCACAACGGTACTCAGTAAGTGCCAAGCCTAACCTCGGTTGGGTAGTGACGAGGATGGTCAGGGCCCTACTGAGGTTAAATAAGATATAAGGTTTAACAGTGTGAAATAACAGTGTAAGTGAGTAACACAAGATATAAAGGACAGCAACAACTATCACAGAGGCAAGTAAAACACAGTAAAAGAACACAACTCAGCTCCAAGATAACAACCGGGGATCTCCCAAGATACCGTCCTGTAGTCCCCAAATATAAATATCATCTCCAGTGTATCTCCCGGGTGCAGTCCCGTAGTCCAACGCATAAATGTGCAGGGGGATTTCCCAGAATACAATTACGTAGTCCCAAAGTAAACATACAGGGGAGCTCCCGGGATACCCTCCTGTAGTCCCAAAGTAAAAGTGCAGGGGGATCTCCCAAAATACCGTTCTGTAGTCCCAAAGTAAATACACAGCAACAACAAGAATTCAATCCAATCAATTTCATATCAAAGTGAAGCAGGTAATCCTAACCTAGCATGATTCACGTAATACAATTAAGGCAGTTAAGGCAAATAGAGCAATTTAGTCAAGTAGACACGTTTCTCTAAGCTACAGCAGGTTTAATGTCCAACAATGTACGCAAGAAAAGGAAGAACACAATTCAAGGCTATTTTTAATGAAAAACCGGATTTCCAACAATTAGCACAAGTACGTGCTCGTCACCTCACGTACAAGGCATTCAATTACCACAATATCAATCCTAAGGGGAAAAGTCCCCCACACAAGGTTAGACAAGCCACTTACCTCGAACAAGTGCAAGTCAACCCGAAATCACGCCTTTGCCACGAGTATCCGACTCCAGATGCCCCAAATCTATTCAATTAAGTTTCGTAATGTAAATAACACTTCAAATAACTGATTGTATAATTAAATCTAAGCTAATACGCGAAATTAGGCAAAATGACCAAAACGCCCCTCAGGACCACGTCTCGGAATCGGGTAAAATTTACATTTTCCAAGTCCTCATACTCTCACGAGTTCATACATACCAAGAGCACTGAAATCGAAGTCCAAATGACCCCTCAAATCCACATTTAAAGGCCTCTTAAACTCAAGCCCTAATTATCCATTTTTCACATATTTCTCATCACTAATTAGGTCTTTATCACATAGAAACGAGTTATGAAGTCAAGGACCGGCTATTTTCTTTAAGAGTTCTTTGACCTCTATACTGTCAATCAACTTTAAGTGTTTTCAAATTAAGGTTCTTCCCAGACTTCTCTTCAAGAGGTTTTTATACTTTCAATGTTAAAAAATGTTCATCTCTTTACGTATTTGGTTAATCTTTATATGTATGCTCGAACACTAGATGTTTCTAATGGTTACACTGATTTCTTCTATTATGTCTATTTCTATGAACTAGTCGTATTAACTGACTCTATTTAGGGATTTGAGTGATTATCCTGTTAAATCCAGTATTCTTTGGGATTTTGTCGCTAATTGATTTTTATTTAGGGAATTCGAATAATTCTTTCCTGATTAAAATTAGTATTTTTCGGAATTTTTACTTGTTTCCTTATTGTGACTAATTACACTTGCCTTAATTAGTTATCAGTAGTTTGGGGATTTGATGGACTCCTTATATGGTATGGTGTTGATTTATTACCTTATTTGAGTCCCAGTTCTGACCGTTAATTGATTGCCCCCAATTAAAGGGTCTATTCCAGACTCCTCTATGGGAATTGATTTTGCGACTGATTAATTGTTCCTAATTGATTGAACTGTGATTCTTTTACCTTATTTTGATTCACTCCTAAAGTGTTATATATACACTCTCATTCTGCTCCTTCAACACACGAACAGTAGTTCAGAATACACACACATACATTCAAACACTCTCTCTTTCTTTGCTACTTGTGCTGATTGTTGGCCTAGCCGGCTGAAATCCAAGGCTAGACAATGGATTTGCACCTGCTTCTTTCATATTCTGCATTTTTCTTCTTTAACTGGTATGTCTCTAGTTAAATTCTGAAACTCAACCTTATGTGTTCTATGTCTATACACCCATGTTTATTCCTGCATTAATTACTCAACTTGTTTCTCTGTTTGTTGTTATTAAGCATGTCTAAGTTATGTCTTATATGTAATCAGCATGTCTAATTCCACTTAGTTTTTTGAAACCTGCCTAGCATGTTTACTTGGTTCACTTATCCCCTCCTTTTTAATGGGTATGACTATGTAACTGCTTAGTTTTCTAGTGCATTCAATTAGTCCTGATTGTATGTCCCATGCTGTTTAACACCTCTGTGTCTTCAACATGATCCTGCTACATCCCTTATCTATGTCTTAACCGACTAATACCATGATTGACCTGATTCAGTAGACTCCTAGTGGTTCTGTGCACTTGCTGTATCAAATGCTTCTCTATTTATGTGGTTTCAGCCCTATATGTTCACAATCCCCTTCACCCCTATTTGTAAGTCTACTTGTTGAGTGAATTGTAAGTCTACTTGTTGAGTGAATCTGAGTACTCTATGACCAATTAGGTTGTTTGTTGAGTATGCTTTCTTCAAGGTGATTTCAAAACTACTGCTTTTACTCCTAGTATTCTTCTCAAAACTGGTCACTCCTAGTTTTTTTTTTTTGAAAAAAAAGTTGTTTCTGGATCACTTTTACTTCTAACTGCTTTACTAAGTCTTTCAACACTATGTCCAACACTCTCATCCTAGTCTTAGATTATTAAGTTCTGCCCCTCTGGTATGTGTACTGCTTAGGGATCCTTGAGATCTCTCTGAACTCTGGCATACCAGGGCTGGCCCTTCCACACTGCACATAATCAATCCCTATTTGAGAATAGTCTTGGTGCGAGCACTGTCCTGGATCCTTGAGGTCCTTAGGGAACTCTAACACACCAAGGCACACATTATTGGCTATGAGATCTATTGGCTTCTGAGATTCTGTTGAAGGCCTGGCATTCCCAGGTTTTCTTTCAGCCTGATCTAGGTACCCTATAGCATAATTTCTATTTACTCATGTAATTCATTTGATTCTGGTCTGTAATAATTTTATTTATAAATAGATATTAGGGAAAGCTAGTAAAATGGGGGGTTTCCTATATGATGTTTGTGGAAAATTGGGTAGATACCATGCTTTAGGTTGATACATAACCATGCCCTTAGTCTATATGTATATTTGCAACAGCCATCCTGCTTCGAGCTCATGTCACGATAGAAAAGCATGCTTTACGTCCATATGCTATGCTACTTGCATCAAAACATGTCATAAGTTTATAATATTTGTATTAGAAAACCTGCCTTAGGACACTCACGTTTATATTCTGCATATTAGAAACATGTTATAGGTTTATCACTTCTTTCTCTGACTTTGCATAAGTTATTGTCACCTGGAAATCATATCATTAAACTACTGTTGTAATCTTGCTTAATGAAAAATGATCATCTTTATGTGCATTAGAAATCCTAATTTAGGACATTATTTGCATTGGCTCTAAACCGTGTCTACGTCGTTTGAATAAGTAACTGTCTATAAAAGGTTCAAAACAATCCCCCACCTAGATATCATGTTTTAATGTAAACATGCATAAGATCACTTGTTATAACCTTCATCACTTAGATCAGCATGCCTATAGGATAAAAGAACTTCAAATTGTTCCCAGATTATGACTGCATATACACGCCTAGGCAAGCCTTAGGCCGTTAGATAACTGTGAAATCAAGTTCTGTTTATGTGTGACACTGTCCAGGCTTAACAGGCTATAAAACCAGTAGGCAAACTGATTAGGATTCTACCACTCCCTCTATAACAAACGCTGCATGTTCTGTTCTGTAATGTTCATCTAGATATTATGTACCTAGGCTTTCTGAATTTCTTTAAAATCAGTTGTTTGAGATGTGCTGCTTATTTGCCTATGTATATGTGGAGGTAAACATGAGCCTTTTATCTGCTTCTTTAATTGACAGTCCTATGTGTTATTTGTTGTCGCCTAGACTTTTGCCCTTTAAACACCTTAGGATTGTCTAGAACTGCCTAAGTCTAGAGGTCCTAAACTCCTCCGGGACCACAAGGAAGGGCGGGTAACAACACTCTTAGAGTTCGTCAATCAAAACTCGCTTATATAACCGCTAAGGGGTGGGATAATGGGAAGTAAAAGGATATGATGACCTGTGCGCTAATGCAACTTGTAACCCCTCTCACCGAGGAGTGATTACCGAGCATTGCATGGATATGATCCTATAGGATAAACAACTTAGGACCTCCCTTATCTCTTTTACATATGTGTGCTTACACTGCTTATCTGTTAAAAGTTTTCATTCCTTTTACATATATGTGCTTAGACTGCTTATTTGCTAATTGACTAATTCATAAAGTAAGTTTGGCCGGGTCCCACCGTTGTGGACCTCGAGGGGTACCTAACACCTTCCCCTTAAGGTTATTTCGAGCCCTTACCCTAATCTCTGGTAATGCAAATTGGTTTTTGAGTTAATTGCTCTAGGTGCCCTAACGCACCTTAATCCATTAGGTGGCGACTCTTCAAACACCCCATTCCCAAAAGGAAACGAGTTGTTCCCCCATGAATGTCGAAACCCGGACTTCCCTGCGAAGGGAAAAATGGGGGCACGACAGCTTGGTGACTCTGCTGGGGATATTCTAGGCTCTTACCATAACGAACTTATTTTTTGAATTAGTCTTAAATATGCTTTATCCCGTGCACCCTCCCCCTTATTTGGTTTTAACTGCTTATTTATGATTTCATTTATTTCCTAAAACTGATTTATCTCTTTGTTTTCTTTCTCCGTAACTGTCTTTCCATTATTTGAATACTGCATTTACCATTTTTTTTACGTGCAAATACTTGACACCAATACAGCACTATGATGTGCAAATCCGGGGTTTCAAACCCTCAGGATATCATTTACAAGTATTACTCACCTCGAACCGGTGAAATCTCTAGCTCGCGATGCCTTTGCCCCTCGAATCGGCCTCCACGCGCGTCGAATCTAACCAAAATCAGAGCGAATACATTACAATATGCCAAGGGAACAATACCCAATCGAAAACAGCCAAGAAATAGCAAAAATCTCGAAACTAGCAAAACCCGAGCCCTGGGCCCACTTCTCGAAAAATTACAAAACTCACATTACCGGATTCCTCGTCTCGCCACGAGTCTATACATATCAAATTCACCAAAATCGGAGTCCATGGTCCACATCATATTCCACTCGTGCGTATCAAATCCTATAGAAATTATTGATGAGTGGTTGCGCTCTTCCAATTTATTTCCCTTAAATTCGAAAAGGCTTATTTGCGGTAAAACTAGTCGATCAGCGGTGCAGTCGACGATTCCGTGCCTTTCCCCCTCAAGCTGTCCGCTTGAGGGTACCAGTCTAGACCCCCATAGTAACCCTACTCTTATTGTAATTGTGCATGCATCATGGCCAAACCTAGTCGAATTAATATGTTGTCCACATGATAATCCTTTAAGACGAGCCTTATCCAAAGTCCGCCGGGGTTTCCATAATCCCAACGGACATAATCACGTTCTGTGCATTAATTTGGAGAACTAAATGCCAATATGCTAATCATGAATGTACAAATAGTCGAATCTGGTGGGGGAGAAGGGCCCAACCTTTTTGTTTTACAGAAAATGAGGCACGAGGTCCCCAGATTCGGCATGGTGAGCAACATTCCACCATTGCTACTAGATTGGTGGGAGGACCTTTCCTCAAGTGACAAGAAACACGTGAAAAAGCACTTGGGCAATTTACCTTCTCTGCTAGACATTCAGCCAAACAATATGCTGATCGAGGCGGCAACTTTGTTCTGGGGCAGTGAAAGGGTTGTGTTCCATTTTGGGGATATGGAAATGACACCACTCTTAGAAGAAATTGGGGACTTGCGGGACTGACTTGGGATAGCCCTGGGTTGTTGGTACCAGAGAACCGTACTGGTAAAGGGTTCCTAAAGATGATGGGGTTGAAGAAAAAGCTGACTTGGAATGCCTGAAGAAATCCTACATACCCTTCGAATACCTGTATGAGAGATATGGCCATAGCAAGTCCTACCGCACCTTCCATGACGAGCATTCTATCACTTCTCTGGGACACATCCATCGCAGAGTGTTCGTGTTCATTGTGTGCTTCTTGAGCCTGATAGTGTTCCCGATGAAAAGGGGAAGAATCCATACTAGATTGGCCATGGTCGCCAAGACTTCGATGGAAGGGGTCAATGGACAGACATACACTATACTCCCCATGATCATAGCCGACATCTACAGGGCTCTGGAGCGATGTCAAAGGGGGATCAAGCATTTCGAGGGTTGTAACCTGTTGCTGCAGTTGTGGTTATTAGAACATCTTCAAAGGGGCCAGTATTGCCAAGAACTTCCGCGAAGGGCTTGGAACGACCATATTGCCTTCCATCACCCCAAGCGGATGACTTACATTCTGGAGAAGTTTGCTCAGCCGAAAAGTGCCAAAGAGTGGGTAGAGTTCTTCGACAATCTGACCGAGGAACAAGTGTAATGGATGTTTTTGAATGGTTCCCAACAGACGAGTTCATCATCAGATCCAGGGACGCTCCACACTTAGTGTTGATTGGGTTGAGGGGAATATACCCTTATGTCCCTATCCGAGTTATGAGGCAATCGGGCAGGAAGCAGGTTGTACCAAGGGTTGCCGAGATGAGTCACTTTAGAGCAGACTTTCAGGACGATGACGTCCCTTACAAGTGCCAAGCTCAGCACATGTGGCACTGCAAGATCATTTTGGAAAAGAACACCATTGAGCCAGACAGGTGTCACGCTGGGTGTGAACCTCTCTACCCCGCATGGTTAGAAGACAACCTAAAGGGAATGGTGAGGCCAGGAGCTGGTCGAGGGAATAGGATCGTAGACGAAGATGCTGAGGCTCAAGTCAAATACAACAGACTGCGCAAGAGGGTCCACGACTCTGAGAATGAGCACTAGGAAATACACGAGACAAATATGAGGCTGATCAACGAATGCAAGGAAATGGCTGTCACTTCCAACAGAAGGTTGGAGTATCTGGAGCGAGGATTAGTGGAGCTGGAGGGCATCATAAAAAGGATTGAGGATTGCCAGAATGCTGAAGGAAGCGAAGGAGGACATTTGACTAGAGCCTACCTACTGTTGGTTCTGTGCGAGCTGGGAAACCTATATGATGGAGTCAGGAAGATTGAATCTGGGGAAGGTCCTTCTGGGACTAAGTAGGCTAGATTTATTCGCTTTCCTAAAATGTAATAAGGCCAAGTGCCAATAGTGACTTACTTTTCTATTATCTTAGTGTCGTTTTGGGATTCGTCTATATTCATATTATGAAATGAGGCATTTACTGGCATCTAAAGTTCTCCAAATCTTTTTGTCGCTAGGCCTACCTCGGGCATAACGAGGCTCCCAAATTAGGACACAAATTTACATTCCCGCAATATGTGTTTAAATACTGCAAACATTTCAGAACCATTACAGACTTGGCTACCTTTTGTTTTTCTTTCTTTCTTTTCAATTATTCCCATTCCCCAAAAAGGTTTGTTCGTGCATACTGGCATCATCAGCTTATCACACAAGATCCAGGGGGACTCCATTACAGACTTGGCTACCTTTTGTTTTTCTTTCTTTCTTTTCAATTATTCCCATTCCCCAAAAAGGTTTGTTCGTGCATACTGGCATCATCAGCTTATCACACAAGATCCAGGGGGCCTCCACCTTCTCCTCCTCCTAGTCCACCAAAAGGCAAGGGAAAACAAAAAATGGAAGATTTGAATGGCACCAGAAAGGAAAACAACACAGGGGTTGAACACGCAGAAACTTCTGAGGGTCGGGGTACTCAGGCCCCAAATGATGCAGTTTCACGGCTCGAACCGAAAATATTGGAACTCCAGAGTGAGCTCGAGCATGTCCGGAATGTGGCAAACCTATCCTTCTCAGTCAGCGTCCCAGACATCAGTCATCCAAAAACTCAGAACCTCGCACCACCTCAAAACCATCGCCCAACAAGCGCCCACAAAACTCCACCTGTACGCCTCACCATTACACCAACT
>NW_017678693.1:0-2562 GCF_001879085.1 Nicotiana attenuata
AGTTGGATCCAACAAAGATAAAGGCCATTCGAGATTTACCTCCTCCAAGAACTAAGAATGAGGTGATGAGTTTATTGGGCAGGTTAAACTATATCAGTCGGTTCATCGCTCAATTGACTACCACCTGTGAGCCTATATTCAAGTTATTGAAGAAAGATGCGGCTGTCAAGTGGACGTCCGAATGTCAAGAGGCCTTCGATAAAATCAAGGAATATTTGTCAAACCCTCCAGTATTGGTCCCACCAGAGCAGGGACGACCTCTCTTCTTGTATCTGACAGTGTTGGAAAATTCTTTTGGCTGTGTCCTCGGTCAGCATGACATAACCGGAAGGAAAGAGCAGGCAATTTACTATCTAAGCAAGAAGTTTACTGGCTACGAGGCCAAATACACTTTGTTGGAAAGAACATGCTGCGCCCTGACGTGGGTTGCCCAAAAGCTAAGACATTATCTTCAAGCCCATACCACCTATCTAATAACCAGGTTGGATCCTTTGAAATACATATTCCAGAAACCGATGCCCACTGGGAGGTTGGCAAAATGGCAAATCTTGCTCACTGAATTTGACATAGTCTATGTTACTCGCACGGCAGTGAAAGCCCAGGCCTTGGCGGATCATTTGGCTGAAAACCCGGTCGACGAGGAATATCAACCGTTAAGCACCTATTTCCCAGATGAGGAAGTAAACTCGGTGGAAACCATCTCTGAGGACACTCGTGCTTGGAAAATGTTCTTTGATGGAGCAGTAAATGCGAGAGGTGTAGGTATTGGGGCAATCTTAATATCACCCAATGGCCAACATTACCCGGCTACAGCCAGGCTCCGTTTCTTTTGCACAAACAATACAGCTGAGTATGAAGCCTGCATCATGGGCATGAACATGGCAATTGACCAAGATGTTGAAGATTTATTAATCATGGGGGACTCTGACTTGATTATCCGACAAGCCCAAGGAGAATGGGAAACTCGAGATGTTAAGCTCATTCCTTATCGACAGCATGTGGAAGATCTCACCAAACGCTTCAAGTCGGTAGAATTCAGGTATATCCCTCGGTGTCATAATGAATTAGCCGATGCACTTGCCACTCTAGCTTCAATGTTGCCTTACCCAGGCAATGCCCATATTGACCCTTTAGAGATTCAAATCAAAGAAAAGCACGGGTATTGTAATGCGGTTGAGGTGGAACCTAGTGGTCAGCCCTGGTATCATGATATCAAGAGATTTCTAAAAACACAGGAATACCCTGAGCAGGCCACCGGAGATCAGAAAAGAACCATTAGACGACATGCGAGTGGTTTCTTTTTAAGTGGTGATGTTTTGTATAAAAGAACCCCGGACCTCAACTTGCTAAGATGTGTTGACGCCGAGGAAGCTGGAAGAATTATGCATGAAGTGCATGCAGGAGTATGTGGACCCCACATGAATGGTTATGTGTTAGCAAAGAAAATCTTGCGAGCTGGGTATTACTGGATGACCATGGAGAAGGACTGTTTCAGTTTTGTTCGGAAGTGTCATCAATGCCAGGTGCACGGCGATTTGATTCATGCGCCTCCGACAGAACTCCATCCGATGTCAGCACCTTGGCCGTTTGTTGCTTGGGGCATGGATGTCATTGGGCCAATCGAGCCGAAAGCCTCGAATGGGCATAGGTTCATATTGGTAGCAATCGACTATTTCACAAAATGGGTTGAGGCCATCACTCTCAAGTCAGTCACCAAGAAAGCTGTGGTAGACTTTGTGCACTCCAATCTCATTTGCCGCTTTGGCATTCCTGCAACTATTATTACCGACAATGCAGTTAACTTGAACAGTCGCCTGATGGAGGAGGTATGTGAACAATTCAAGATAACACATAGAAACTCAACTCCTTACCGGCCAAAAGCCAATGGTGCTGTCGAGGCAGCAAATAAGAACATCAAGAAGATTCTGAGAAAAATGATTCAAAGCTCCCGGCAATGGCATGAAAAGTTACCTTTTGCTTTACTTGGATATCGTACCACAGTACGTACTTCAATTGGAGCAACACCGTACCTGTTAGTTTACGGTACTGAAGCAGTCATACCTGCCGAAGTGGAAATTCCTTCACTCCGGATAATCGTTGAGGCGGAGATTGAGGACAGTGAATGGGTTAAAACCCGATTAGAGCAATTGGCATTAATTGATGAAAAACGAATGGCCGCGGTTTGTCACGGACAGCTGTACCAACAAAGAATGGCCCGTGCTTATAATAAGAAAGTGCGTCCCAGGAATTTTGAAGTGGGACAGCTGGTACTCAGACGCATTCTCCCTCATCATCAGGAAGCGAAAGGGAAGTTTGCCCCTAATTGGAAAGGTCCATACATCATCCGAAAAATATTGCCAAGAGGAGCACTGTATCTGGGAGACATCGAAGGGAATGATCCTGAGACAGCAGTGAATGCAGACGCAGTCAAAAGGTACTATGTCTAGGCTCTCTGCGGTGTTGGTTTTGTACAATTGAGATGACGAAGGCTTTTCTTCTCGCTACCCAAACACTATTAACCCTTCGTAAACCCATTTGAGCCGGTTACTCTTCTTTGGCCAC
>NW_017678693.1:14203-18592 GCF_001879085.1 Nicotiana attenuata
CCGGAGTCGAATCCCACAGAGAACTAAGGTTTAGTTGTATCTGTTTAATATCACCAAGAAGACAAGATTGAACAATTTTCTAAATTATAAAGATTGCGACTAAAACTGAAAATAAATAAACAGCTGAAAACTAACTATGCTTGAAGTAAACAATTGGAATAAAGGTCTAAGGTAATGGTTTCCCCCGTTGTTGATTTCCTTAGTTGTATGTTTCTTATAGCTTTGACTTAGTTGCCTCTATCAATCATGAACTCTCCAGCTATCATAAATCTCTCTCAAGCAATTATGATAATTTACTAGACGCACTCTCTCAAGCTACGCTAGCTAGATTCGCATTACAGTTCACTTAGATCGCACCCGAGGTATCGTTATCTCTAATCCAACCTCTAAACCCTCGGTTATGACTCTCGCCTATACTCCGGGAGTGATGTTGTTCAATCAACTACCTAAATATGCACTCTCTCTCAAGCAGATATATAATAAATAGGAACGGCTAATTGAGGATCCTTTCAATTAACCACAATCAAAACGTAGTTGAACAAATAGAGATAAACAACCAATTCAAAACTATATTAATATAACAACCAAATCATCCCCAACGGGTTTCACCAAAACCTTAGATTAAAAGATTTAGCTACTCATAACAATGATGAGAACTACAAAAGAATTCATAGTCATTGATGAAAGAACTTAGGGAGATAAGAATTGTTTCCCAAGTTGCCTCCTTGCCTCTCTTGTCTTGTTCTAAACCCTAAAAACTTATCTTATGCTCCTTTGGACGAACTAAACCTTTTATAGGTTGAGGGGATTGGTCTTCAACTTCCAAAAGTACCCTTCATATCTGTTTTTCCGTCTGGACTAGCGCGGCCGCGCTAAGCCAGCGCTAAGGCCGCGCTAGTTGGGTTATATTCTGTCTCCGTCCGCGTCAGGTCCGCAGTCGCAGTTCCAATCGCATTTTTGACCCTGTTCCATTTGGAATTTCGAAAAACGTAAAACATGAAAGTTGTAGCCCTTTGAGTTAGCTTTCCAATCATATATTGTGGAGCCCAAATGGAGTTCTGAGCAAAAAGTTATATTCATTTTACTAGACAGTGCGCGATATGCCTACTCGATTCTTCGTTCGCTCTAACTATCATCCGTTGACCCCCAAACATGATCCCGGCTTAATTCCTTGATCTTTTACTCAGACTTCAAAACTCCAAATCACTTGAATTCATTCTATAACATCTACATAGCTCGGAATCACTCCTACAAGGCATAAAACACACCATTAGTGCAAAATACTAGCGATTAAAGCTCAAACTTAATTAAAGTGCAGTAAATTAGAGTGTAATAAGCGACTAAAATACGCAATTATAGCCTTTCATCAAAGCAGTTTTTAATAGCTTGGTCAAACACTAATTGCTGCTCAATAGTGTTTTTCAAATTAATTAGCCAAATACAAACTGCTTCTCAACAAAAGTACTTTTGAGAAAAATAATTTTAAGAAAAAACACTTCCTAAAAAAAAAATTACTTGGTCAATTGGCCGAACTGGCTATATGACTTCCAAAGAAGGAGGCTATCAAGTCTCTCCCACGAGACAGTTAAAGTGACTTTTTAACCTGTTACATGCCGACCAACTCCATAAATTTAATGTTACTGTAGTAGTGATGAACATTAGTAACTATGGAATAATTGAGAAATATCAAGTCATGTGTGAAGTCGCTTTTGGTAAGAAATACTTTACCTTAAAAGTAGATATTTCAGCAGAAATCCATAGTGATTGGTCCCAAAGCAGATGTTATTCACCGGTGAAAAACCAAAAAAATTAAATTAATATCGTGGGAATAGTTATAAATCTTAATTTGGTTGATTTTGTTAAGAGATGAACCATGTGTCTATTAATTTTATATATATATATATATATATATTCATATCTCCATAATATAGGCTGTGAGTTTCAAGGCTACTGAATTTCTCCATCTACCTTTCTGTTATGTACTATGATCTTATGGCAGCAGTTCAACACCAAACATAGCATACAGACACAAAGAGAGCACATCCACCCAAAAGGGGTAGATCAAAGACTCAAAGTTATTGAGAGCTTTTCGAGACTGTAAGGCCTCTCTATTTCTCGTAGAGGAGTGAGGGCGCCCGGAGATGTAGGGACTTTACTCAGCTTCCTACCAATCTGCATCAGGAGGGTACTTCCATCAAGCTTCCTCTTGATAATTGTTCATCGTATATATATAGATGTATATCTTTTTAAGTTTGTGTGGCTTTTTCAGATATAGAAGATGTAGGAAATAAGGAAAAGGCAAGTTATAGTTTTTAGGAGTTGTGAGATTTTAATTTTAATCAGATCAGTACGTAACTTCTGTTTTGTGTGAACTTTTACTTCTTTTGAGTTTGTTTTGTTTTATATTCCTCATACATGTATAATCTTCTTAAGTTTTAGATGGAGAAAATGAGAGAGTTATTAGTGTTTCGTTTTGATGGCTGTATTATTCTCATCTCCTATGGGTATATTAATGGTGGTTATTGTGATCTGTTTAACCGATATCTAATATATTTTTTTCCCTTTCCTTTTTGTGGGTTATATTACCTTTGTGCAATTGTTGTGGCCTTTTCCCCCTTTTGATTGATAAAAAAATAATGCCATTAACACAATTTGTAGAATATTTTTGCTGCTCTTATGTAAGAAAATTTGTCTCGCAATGTGATCACTTTAGTCTGGATACGTAATCGTCATAAGATCTTCCTCTTTTATTTTTGGTAAAAAAGTTGAAGTGTTTTACAATATAAAAAAAATTCACCAGTTTTGAAGAATGTATACCATTATCTATTTATGTTTCAATTTTCTAAAGTCATTAGCATTAGCTAAAGTTCCAAAGTGCAATAATTAATTAAAATAATAATGATTACAATTTTGAGAGTTACGTTTAGGAAACAAAAAATGTGTAGCGCTTGCTTCTAACAGAAAAACAATAGGAGTAGAATATGTTATGGATTAGGATTTTTAGAGTCAAATTAATGTCAGCTGGTAGGGGGGAAGTACACTGTGTGTCATGTTTCTTGTCTTCTTTGATCCAAAAAGTTATTTTTCTAAAACATCAAGATGTATATTTGTTTACCAATTCTCATTCACCAGAAATATGGAACTGCTAGAGATAAGATCAATGGATTCCCTATCAAGTTGACTCCAGGTTCTCTCACATCTTGCTGATTGAGGATTATATATAGTTCTATTTTCCACTTATGTGTGAGCCTTATTTCCTATTTAGTTCGTTTAAGAAAAAAAATGACCCCTTTCTAAATTTGTAACAAATTTAGCTGTAAACTACAATTCTACCCTTAACTGAAAAAGCTTTTTATAACCACACAAATAATTTGGCCCCTTGTTTACTTGTTAGGACCATCAAATTCTAAAAGTCTTCATTTTTTTTATTTCGTGCCCAATCAACAGGTTTCACATAAATCTGGAACGAAGGAAGTAATTAATTACTCAATTGCCTCAATATTATCCCTTTTTTCTCACTCATTGTGATGGATAAAGGAAAAACTTAAAATAAGTACTTACTTTACGATACATAAGATTATACTTTTAACTACCGTACAGGAAGGTATTGTATGTGTCAATCTGACCGAGGGAATCTTGGCTAAGAGAGGATAACTAAAACCGATTAGGCGAGTCGTTCTTTAAGAAGGAACTTATTGGTGAAGCTGAGTTACTAGGGTCGAGGTCGGTCTCAGATCAGCCCCAAGCGACTAGTTAGTAATAAGTATTTTAGAGAATATTCTACGGAATATTCTCTGCACTTGTACTTTCAGTTAGGTAAGGGATATGTTCCCTTTAAGTGGAATAGAGAGAGAAAAAGAGGCTATGTAAATTCTATATGATAGGTTCTCTCATCTGACTCTCAGTAATTACAAACATATCTTACAAAAAGATTCAGATTTGTTGTTGATCCCACATTCTCGCATAGAGATGAGAGAAAACTTTCTATATCCCACATTTTGTTATTTGTCTTACATCATGTCAGAGGAGAATCAGTCCACCTCATTGAATAATCATTTCTCTCTATTTACATATGTTCATTTAATTAAAAAACATTATTACGTATCATTACTCCCCCATCAATTCATAGCAATACATTAAACACTCCCTCTGTATTAAATTGTTTAAGTCAGTTCACGTTGTTCTATTTAACCAAATTCCAGTATTAGGATATTTATGTTTTAATAAGGATTTACCACTAATCATCTTACTTATTTTAATTAGTTTAACAAAAAGACTTACACTTGGAAACAGGTATACTTCAAGTAATATTTAATTAAATATATATATATTATTATATAAATATATATATATATATATATATATATATATATAATATATATATATATA
>NW_017678693.1:19813-20428 GCF_001879085.1 Nicotiana attenuata
TCGTAGGATTTTTTGCACTCTTGCCACGCCTGTAAAAAGTGTGTAAAATTAACAATGCTAGAAAGCATGCCTATAGGAACTATCAACCCAATCTGAATCACTCGTTTTAAGATTAGTCCGTCAGTAGTAACCAAATGCAGAACTCGTATCATTCTGTTAAAACTGGCAACTTTCAGGAATCAGTTCACTTCCTTATTCCTGAAACCAATAGATGCCATCACCTAGGCAAACAAGTAAGTAGTTAATTAATTGCACCAGTCTTTGATAAGTTACAGCCAGGCGAGCCTAATGCGAACTTCTTGTCTAAACATATGTAATGAACCAGCCTGCCTAGTGTTAAGCATAATTTGGACCTAATCAGTATATGTAAGACGTGCTAAACTACATGGACTGAATGCGGAAGATAAACTAACACATGCTGATATACTGAAAGTCTGGATGATATAAATCAAAGTGCGGAAATACTAAAACAAGTCTGAAACATATATGTAGCCAACGTTTCTTAACATGAAAAGCCTGAGACTCTGTCTAACTGTTACTCTAGTCTATGAAGCCTCTAACGAAGTACTGAAAATCTGACTGCTTGTAAATACTGAAAAGCCGTAAAGTAATGAT
>NW_017678694.1:0-1083 GCF_001879085.1 Nicotiana attenuata
GAATAAGAGGTAGTCGAGGAGTACCGGGTCGCGATTTCTATGTGACGTGATCCAAAAACACGACTCTTAAACGACGTTCACTTTCATAAAAACTAATTAAAAGCGGTTAAACAAAATTGTACTATAGGTTTGAACATGTACAAAATTAGATTTTTAGCCCTTTATAATAATTTAAGCGACCGTGCTAGAACCACGGGATCCGGGGGTGCCTAACACCTTCCCTCGGGTCAACAGAATTCCTTATTCAGAATTTCTGGTTCGCAGACTCCAATTGGGAAGTCGAATTTTCTTCGACTTGGGATTTAAGTTAAACTGGTGACTTGGGACACCAAAAGCCAAACCTATCCCAAGTGGCGACTCTAAAAATAAATAAATAATCCCATTTCGAATAATGTCACTTTAAATGGAAAAACTCCCTTATACACTATCCTTCGGGGGTAGGTGTGTAAAAAAGGAGGTGTGACATCTTCGATTACCTATTGTTCCGACTCCGTTGAGGCTGGAGGCTGTGATTGATATTAAGCCACATGCCTATCTTTGGCGCTTGATTTCTCCGAGGTCAAGGGTTCTGGAGTCGGCACCACTTCCTCGATTGCAAACATCTCTTTTGCGGTGTGCTGCTCTCCGTGGACTATTTTCACTCCTTCCTCTATTGGGAATTTCATCTTCTGGTTGAAGAGATTGAAGGCACTAAGGAGTGAAAATAGTTCCACGGAGAGCAGCACCCGCAAAGAAGATGCTGTTTGCAATCGAGGAAGTTGTGCCGACTCCAGACACCCTTGACCTCGCGAGAAATCAAGCGCAAAGATAGCATTGGCTTACATATCAATCACAGCCTCCAGCTCAACGGAGTCGGAAACATAGTAATCGAAGATGTTCACAACCTGCCTTTTTTACACACCTACCCCGAAGGATAGTGTATAGGGAGTTTTTCCATTAAAGCTGACATTAATTCGAAATGGGATTATTTAGTTATTTTTTAAGAGTCGCCACTTGGATAGGTTTGGCTTTTTGGTGCTCCCAAGTCACCAGTATGGCTAACTTAAAATCCCGAAGTCGATTATGAAAATTCGGAACTCCCAA
>NW_017678694.1:14439-15366 GCF_001879085.1 Nicotiana attenuata
CACAACAGAAAAAAATAACAAAAAAAAATTTATATCAATAAAATAAAGGATGGGTACTGAGCTATTTTTTAGGATCACGATTAAAAAAAAATAAAGTATTCATTTTATTGAAATGAAAGAAATTATTTTTCTACAACAGGAAAAGAAAGTACTCATTTTGTGAAAAAAAGAAAATATTTTTTCTACATCGTGAAAAGAAAGTTTCCTTTCTGATGAAACAAAAGAAAATACTTTTTCTACAACATGAAAAGAAAGTACTCATTTTGTGAAAAAGAAAATAGTTTTTCTACATCATGAAAAGAAAGTTTGAAATGAAAGAAAATATATTTTCTACATCATAAAAAGAAAATAATCATTTTGTTGAAATATTAGGCAAAATACTTTATCTATAATATTAAAAGAAAATATTCATTTTTTTTGAAATTATTAGGAAAAATACTTTATCTACAACATTAAAAGAAAATATGTTTTTTACAACAAGAAAAGAAAGTACTCATTTTGTGAAAAAAAATACTTTTTCTACATCATGAAAAGAAAATACTTATTTATTGAATTGAAAGAAAATACTTTTTCTATATTATAAAAAGAAAATATTCATTTTGTTGAATTATTGGGCAAAATACACTATCTATAACATTAAAAGAAAATACTTTTTCTACAATAGGAAAAGAAAGTACTCATTTTGTAAAAAATAAAATACTTTTTAATATCATGAAACGAAAGTACTCTTTTTGTTGAAACAAAAGAAAATACTTTTTCTACAACATGAAAAGAAATTACTCATTTTGTGTAGTTTTTCTACATCATGAAAAGAAAGTACTCATTTTATTGAAATGAAAGAAAATACTTTTTCTACATCATATATTCATTTTGTTGAAATTATTAGGCAAATACTTATCTACAACATTAAAAGAAAATACTTTTACT
>NW_017678694.1:17371-20426 GCF_001879085.1 Nicotiana attenuata
AAGAAAAGAAAAGAAAAACTAACTACACTTGATTCAAGTAAAACCCTTGAAAAAGAACTGCGTCACAAAAAAAATCAAGGGGAGATTCTTACACTATCTAAGAAATAAAAATAAAAATAAAATACATATTTTTTGGATTTTCAAAATTTTGAATTTTTTTTTGGCAATTTTGTTCAACTTTAATCCCTCAAGAACACAGTCGAAGAAATCCATCGTTAGAAAAAGTCAATAATTCTTTTTAAAGAATAACGATGAAAACACACATATACATATACACATCCCCTATCCCACATTTTAAATTGTGACATGTCCTCATGACGCACAAGTAAAAAGCAAGAGGTAAAGGAAACTCTCCTAAACTGTCTATTCTGGATCAGAAATAGTGTCGGGGTCTACTTTGCATGCCCGACCCAGTGCACACAACTATGCCGATATTGTCTTCTCTGACTTCTTCTAGCACACCCCACACTTATCTTGCTTGTCCTTTTCAGCTAGCTCCTTTAGGAAATTCGCCTTAAAATTAGAGTATGCAACCGACTCCTCTCTAGGTGCCCCCATTGCTTCCTTTATCTTGTAAATCACACTTTCTTCCCCTACTCTTAGCGTGAGCTGCCTTTCATGAACATCCAACATAGCTCTACCAGTATCCAAGAAGGGTCTTCCTAAAATTAGATGGGATAATTATTATGCGCGTCTGGCGAGACAATGCAGGCATTTACATTATTATTGCGCACGCGGCAAGACAAGGGGATTATATCGGGGATGATTTGTAATGGCCTGGGGCATTGTCATTGATGATATTTGTGTGGTGGTGTGACTATCTTGTGTGAATCATGCATATTATGGGTTTTTGTTGTGTTGTTTCCAATATGCTATTCGGTGTCTCTGATCTTACTTATTGACCCGAGCTGTGATAGTACACTTGCACAAGCATACACTGTAATTTGTCACCTATACCAGTGCATGAATATACTTATTGATGTTCATTGATCATGTATGTGTATTCTTGTATACCTGCCTTATTGTATGAGATATTGGTACTCTTGGCACGTGAGTTGTCCATGCGGATATGAGATATTGTTACTGTTGGCATGTGAGTTATCCGTACGAATATGATAGATTACTGTTAATATTATTAGCACGTGAGTTGTCCGTGCACCACGTAGATTGTCTGTGCAGTGGTGATTTATACAGTTGGTACAAGATGCCATGTGATTTGATTTGCAATTTGGGACTTGTGAAATGGTGGTACCTCGGTATGATTCCTGTTGTACATTTTTTATTGGAATGGGCTTGATGAGTTGAACGGTTGTTGTTCTTGTTTTTCTTATTTCCTTCCATCCATATTTTGATTGTACTTGGTTACCTGTTGTCTGTATCACATGTACCCTCTTATCGTCATTTATTGCTTTATTACCGATGTTAGCCTTGTATTAGTAAATTACTTTATTGTCCTTTAACTGCCTTTATCTTTCCATTGGTAGATTATATCAATATCTTGCACATGTTTTTATGTCTAGTAGGTGTCTTAACCTAACCTTGTTACTAATCCACCGAGGTTAGTTTTGATACTTGCTGGGCACCGCTGTGGTATAATCATGCTATGCTTCTGCACATCTTTTTGTGCAGATCCAGGTACCTCGGAGCGTGCCAGTAATTAGTTAGCAGATTGTGAATTGCGGTAGAGACTTCAAGGTATACCTGTCATTGCGTTCGCAGAGCCTCGGAGTCACCTTCTGGAGTTTTACGTAGTTACTATTTGTTTTCATCCCAAACAATGATGTATTTGATATTCTTAGTAAGTCTTAGAAGAGCTTATGACTTCGTACTACCAGTCATGGGATATTGTATATCTATTGATGGTTGTTGGCTATGTATGGCAATTATTGATTCATGTTTAATGGTTAAATGACTTAAATCTGTTAATAACTCAACATGTGTTCGGCTTACCTAGTTTTAGACACCAGGTGCCATCACGATATTCGAAGGTGGGAATTCGGGATCGTAATAATTTTTCTGTAATGGCTACTCCTTTAATGCTTCTCATTTTAACCGGTACCTTGCTTTCAAATT
Organism: Nicotiana attenuata; assembly: GCF_001879085.1. NCBI lineage: Eukaryota > Viridiplantae > Streptophyta > Magnoliopsida > Solanales > Solanaceae > Nicotiana > Nicotiana attenuata. The sequence goes on from NW_017678694.1 coordinate 19,445, forward strand.
CTCTTCTTCGATCCTCGTGTTCTCGAATCTATACAATAGTGGTCACAAAATTAGTTGCACAAGAGGTCCATTGCAGATGGTACATGAAGTGTAAACTAGCTGGGAAACTTTAGGAGATGATGTCCTATCCTAGGTGATGAGAAGGTCAATAGAAAGGTTATAGTTCAATTAAGGGTGGCAAAACTAACCCAAACCTATTTGACTCGTCTAAGTTTTAATGGGTTTGAGCTAGAACGAATTTGAAATTGGTTATTTTGGGCTAGCCCAAGTTAACCCATAAACAATCATCAGCCCAAATGGACCCATGATGATGCCCAACCTTGACCCATGGAAATGTTCAATCTTAGAGTTCTATCTTGACTAGTGTGCTGGAAAATATTTTTTAATTTTTCCATGTTCGATTGGTTTAAATATTTGAAAAATATTTTCTTTATGAATTTATTTTTCTCCAATTGAGGGAAAATATTTTCCTATCATGGGAAAGAAAAATATTTTCCAAAACTCTTTTTCGACCTTCCAAAACTATTGTTATCATCAAACATGAAAAAAAATCTGAAAATAAAGAAGAAAGACATTATCACAACAGAAAAAATAACAAAAAAAATTTATATCAATAAAATAAAGGATGGGTACTGAGCTATTTTTTAGGTATCACGATAAAAAAAAATAAAGTATTCATTTTATTGAAATGAAAGAAATTATTTTTCTACAACAGGAAAAGAAAGTACTCATTTTGTGAAAAAAAGAAAATATTTTTCTACATCGTGAAAAGAAAGTTTCCTTTCTGATGAAACAAAAGAAAATACTTTTTACTACAACATGAAAAGAAAGTAACTCATTTTGTGAAAAAGAAAATAGTTTTTACTACATCATGAAAAGAAAGTTTGAAATGAAAGAAAATATATTTCTACATCATAAAAGAAAATAAATCATTTTAGTTGAAATATTAAGGCTAAAATACTTTATCTATATATTAAAGAAA
>NW_017678695.1:0-4889 GCF_001879085.1 Nicotiana attenuata
CGGTGTTTTGTTCAGCTGATCAATGACTGAGTATTCCTTTGCTTGTATCTTTCTCCAGAGGTCATCGAGCCCAGTTTTAGTGATGGTTTGTCGACCAGAGGTATGCTTACTCGACTCAGCCAAGTGTTCCGGGGTATAAACCCTGCCAGTTCTTGTCATACCTTGTGCCGCAACTGCTTCCCCGAACTTGGCTTTTCCTTTCCTTCTTGCCTCGGCTGTGTAGTCCCATGGTATGGCTTTTGTGTGGAATGGAGTTACGGCTGTCATTGCTACTGGAACGGGCACCCTTGCTTTGGAAGGTAATACAACAACTTCAAATAGCTCAGGCGCCTTCGGGGACCCAAACTCGAACTTAATTGGTGTTGGCATCTTTGCAGAGGCTGGTGTTTCAAACTCAAGTGGTATGGACATGTTTACCTCGGCATCTTCAGAAGGCTGAATCTGGACTACAATTAGATTAAGGGTGACTGTTGGTTTCTTTGTATCGTCGCCTTCTGAGATCAAACCGATTGATCCTTTGGGATCCCAATCATCCTCTATTTCAATCATATGAACACCTCCACCCTTGTGGTCCGGTAGAGGGTTATTGCGGACATTCGGGGTTGGCTCCTTTGCCACGATGATCTTGTTGTCAATCAAAGTCTGGATCTTGTCCTTCAGAGAGCGGCATTCATCAATAGTATGCCCCTTCATGCCAGAATAGTATGCACAGGTTTTATTTGGGTTGACCCATTGGGAAGGATTCTCAGGGGTTATAGCAGGGATAGGGGTGACATAACCAGCAGCTTTGAGCCTTTCATACAGCTGGTCGATTGGTTTAGCAATGGAAGTATACTGTTTGGGAGGTCTGTGGTCGACATTTGGTCGAGGTCTAGGAATGTTTTGGCGAGTGCGAGGTGATTGATGGTGGGATGGTTGAGTGTTGTAATCTTGGTAGACGTGTGCTGGTTGGGAATATCTGGGTGAAACAGGTTGGTATGTAGGGGGTGGAGGCCATTGATAGGTAGGTGGTGGAGTTTAGTAGGAAGATGCGGGTGTTTGGAAATTTGGAGTGGGCTGATATGTAAGTGGAGATATTGGGTAGGATTGGTATTTGACGGGTGATTTGGTTCTCTATGCAACCATTACGACACTTACTTCCCTCTTCTTGGACGTACCACCAGACTGTAGAGCCTTGTTGATGGCTTGCAAAGCTTCAAAGTTTGTAACCAAACCACTCTTGATACCTTCCTCAATCCTTTCTCCTAACTTGATGATGTCGGAAAACTTATGGTTCTCGATCAGCATCAGCCTTTCATAGTACTGTGGATCCTGAGCCCGGACGAAAAACTTGTTCATCTGTTCCTCTCCTAAAGCAGGTCGAACCTTAGATACCTCTAATCTCCAACGAGTGGCATACTCGCGAAATGTTTCTGTGGGTTTCTTCTTTAAATTCTGAATGTAAAACACATCCGGTGCATTTTCCATATTGAACCTGAATCTGTCCATGAAGTCGGACGCCATACTTACCCAGTTTGACCACTTCTTTGGGTCTTGGCTAATGTACCAGGACAGAGCATCTCCTTTCAGGCTCCTAATGAAAAGCTTCATGCGGATCTTCTCGTCTCTTTCTACTCCGACCAGCTTGTCGCAGTATCTTCTCAAGTGAACCCTGGGATCCCCTGTACCATCAAACATTTCGAACTTGGAAGGTTTGTATCCCTCGGGTAGTTCGACATCGGGCTGTATGCATAGATCTTCATAGTTTAGTCCCTCAATTCCCTTACTACCTTCAACGCCTTGAATTCTGGTGGTCAACTTCTTAAGCTCTTCGGCTGGATTTCTGATGAGCAAGTCCTTATCATCGGACTCGGGTGTGCTTGAGATAGGCTGGGTGGAGTGTGGCACGGTCTCTACGTAGATGGGGGTGTTGTGTTGGTTGTGGCAGTGGTCATTTGTGGAGTTCAACGATTCCGGGATGAGCAGTGGAGCGTTGTGGCAAGTATTGCAGTGGTGGTAAGGAGCGGGTTGCTTTGGGATATGTGGTAGAGGTATGGGATTCTGAGTAACTTCTGGAGTAGTGAGGGAAAATGACAGACTTGCCAAATTCCGGACTTGATCAAGCTCTTCTTGGAATTTCAGTAATTTTTGTTCTATCTGAGAGGCATTTTCCTTGGGGACCATAGCACTACGAGTGACCTCTACCCGTTCAGCTGAGTTGTTTGAATCTTCCATTTTTCTTTTGCTTTTGTGCCTGACAGGACTGGGAAGAGGAGTAGGTGGAGGGCCCCTGGATCTGGTAAAGTATGCTGATGTTGCCAGAGTTCACGAACTAACCTTTGGGGGAGGGGAATAAACAAAAAGTAAAAACAAAAAGGTGAGACATTAGTAAGGATCATGAGGAAAATATGTTGCGATATTTAAACACGTAGTGCAGGAAATATAAAGCGTGTCCTAATTTTGGGGACCTCGTTGTTCCCGAGGTAGGCCTAGGGACAGGTAAATTTGGAGAACTTGGGATGCTAAATACCTCATTTTATTGATAAAAAGGTAGACGAATCCCAAAACGACACTAAATAACAGGAAATAAAAAATGTCACTAGTGGCCATAGACCTATTACAAAGCAAAGTTTGGTACCAGAAGGACCTTCCCCAGACTCGGCATTGTAGCTCCTTCGAACAGCTCTCCCAACTTGCGCAGTCCTAGTAGCAAGTAAGCTCTGGCCAGATGTCCACCTTCATTTCGTTCAGCAGTTCGGCAGTCTTCGACCCTCTTCAGAAACTTCCTTTCCAGTTTTTCCAGGAGAGAAGGTAGATTTCCTAGATATTTCTTGACAAGAGCTTGATCACTGGAATGAAGATCTCCCCACCAGTTTAGCAATTTGGGGTGGATGTTGGTGACCATGCCGAATCTGGGGACCTCGTGCCTCATTTCTACAAGACAAAAGATGTTAGACCCTTACCCCCTCCAGACTGGACTATTAAATATCAATAATCGGCATAAGAAGCATTTAGTTCTCCAAATGAATGCATAGAACGTGATAAGGTCCGTTTGGATTTCAAGGAAACCCAGTGGACTTTGGACAAGGCTATCTTAAAGAGTCATTATGCGGACAACATAACTGACTCGACTAGGTTTGACCATGATGCATGTACAATTAAACGGAGTAAGGCTTCTATGGAGTATTAGACTGGTACCCTTGAGTGAACAACTCAAGAGGGAAAGGCACAGAACCGTCGACTACACCGTTGATCGACTGGTTTTACCGCAAATATGCCTTTGCCGGATTTAGGGCGTAATAATATCGGAAGGGCGCAACCACTCATTATAAGCGTTTCTATGGTATTTTGTTTGGCACGAGTGGAATATGATGTTGAATATGCAGTTTCAATAATTAACAAGTTGTCATGTATTTACACGATCATAAAGTAATAATTACAACAGTTTCTCATAATTTACAATAGTATTAAAGGAAAGCGATAAAGGAAAGCGTTAAGAAAAGAAACAAAGAGCCAAGTTAGTTTCATAGTAGAAGAAAGAATAAATAATTAAAGGCATTTAAACAAGTAAAGACATGTAAAGAAACAAACAGTCACAAATAGCATGAAATGGTAAAAACCTTAAAGATGTCCCCAGCAGAGTCGCCATGCTGTCGATGCCCCCTTTTTCTCGCGAAATCGGGTTTATGACATTTGGGCGGACAACTCATTTCCTTTTGGGAATTGGGTTTGCAATTTTGAAGAGTCGTCACCTAATGATTAAGTGCATTAGGACACTAAGAAGAAATTGGATTTAGAAAACCAGAGATCGGGTAAGAGCTTGAAATTATCTCGAGGGGAAGGTGTTAGGCACCCCTCAAGATCCACTAGTGTGGTTCCCGGCCATGCTACAATTGTGACATTAAGTATAAACAACAAGTAAACAAGCAAGAATTGTAAATACTAAATAGCTTTCACATAATGGTTGCAAACCACTGAAGTACAAGAAATTAAAGAAGCTGAAATTTGGAAGAAAGCAGTTTTAGAATTTTGAAAGAAAAAACACACACAAGTAAAGGGGAAGGGGTTCGCACATAATTGATGCAAGTAATCGGAAAAAAGGTGAAAGAAGCGGAAGTTTGGGGTAGAAAACAGTACTGAAAATTAAACAAGTAAAAGGGAGATTTTTTACATAATTGATGCAAATAATTGAAGTAAAAGAGGTTAAAGAAGCTGAAAATTAAACAATTTTTAAAATTCTGAAAATATAGACAAGTAAAGGGAAGAGGGGGTCCTAGGTTTATAAATAATATGGATCACCCCACACAACAACCGGTAACCGTTTATACACGTGGTGTTATCGCGTGGTCATCATATCCATATCTACCATTCCCTACCCCGTTAAGGTATTAAAGCGCGGAATGGTCTTGTTACTTATTGCATGCTATTACCCGTCCCAATCCTATCAGTCCCGGAGGCATTTGGGGATACTAGTCCTAAAGGGGAGGGAGATTTGGGCTTTTCAGAGTTTAAAAGGATAAAATTCTAAGGCGACAAACAAAAGCACATAAAGCAGATGTGGGAGACACATAAAAGTTAAAAGGGCTCAGACAGGCCTCCTCACTTAGAGAGAGATTGTTTAGCATGTCTTGCACGTACTGGTTATGGTCTGAATTAAACTTAAAACGTCAAGGCAGGCTGATTTATTACATATTTTCAGATAAGAAGTCCGAATTAGGCCTGCCTGCTGGTTGTAATTATCAAAGACTGGTGCAGTTAATTAATTACCTAATGGCTTGCCTAGGTGAAACCTATAGGCATGATATCTAATAATGCAGGAGTACTGATTTTTAAGGAAGGCTTGCTGATTACAGAAAAAACATAAGCTTTGCAGGTATTGAGGCCTGATATTTACTTATTTTAGACTTAGG
>NW_017678695.1:7440-20421 GCF_001879085.1 Nicotiana attenuata
TCGTGAACTCTGGCAACATCAACATACTTTACCAGATCCAGGGGGCCCTCCACCTACTCCTCCTCCCAGTCCTGTCAGGCACAAAAGCAAAAGAAAAATGGAAGATTCAAACAACTCAGCTGAACGGGTAGAGGTCACTCGTGGTGCTATGGTCCCCAAGGAAAATGCCTCTCAGATAGAACAAAAACTACTGAAACTCCAAGAAGAGCTTGATCAAGTCTAGAATTTGGCAAGTCTGTCATTTTCCCTCACCACTCCAGAAGCTACCTTCCCAAATACTCAGAATCCCATACCTCCGCAAAACATCCCAAAGCAACCCGCTCCTCACCACCACTGCAATACTTGCCACACTCCCAACAACACTCCACTGCTCATCCCAGAACCGTTGAACTCCACAAATGACCACTGCCACACACAACACAACACCCCCATCTACGTGGAGACTGTGCCACACTCCACCCAGCCCATCTCAAGCACACCCGAGTTCGATGATAAGGATTTGCTCATCAGAAATCTGGTCGAAGAGCTTAAGAAGTTGACCACCAGAATTCAAGGCGTTGAAGGTAGTAAGGGAATTGAGGGGCTAAACTATTAAGACTTATGCATACAGCCCGATGTCGAACTCCCCGAGGGGTACAGACATCCCATGTTCGAAATAATTGATGGTACAAGGGATCCCAGGGTTCACTTGAGGACATACTGCGACAAGCTGGTCGGAGTATGAAAAGATGAGAAGATCCGCATGAAGCTTTTCATGAGGAGCCTGAAAGAAGATACTCTGTTCTGGTACATTAGCCAAGACCCAAAGAAGTGGTCAAACTGGGTAAGTATGGCGTATGACTTCATGGACAGATTCAGGTTCAATATGGAAAATGCACCGGATGTGTCTTACATTCAAAATCTAAAGACGAAACCCACAGAAACATTCCGCGAGTATGCCACTCGTTGGAGATCAGAGGCTGCTAAGGTTCGACCTGCTTTAGGGGAAGAACAGATGAACAAGTTTTTCGTCCGGGCTCAGGATCTGCAATACTATGAAAGACTGATGTTGATCGAAAACCATAAATTTTCTGACATTATCAAGCTAGGAGAAAGGATCGAGGAAGGTATCAAGAGTGGTATGGTTACAAACTTTGAAGCTTTGCAAGCCACCAACAAGGCTCTACAATCTGGTGGTACGTCCAAGAAAAGGGATGTAGGTGCCGTAATGGTTGCACAGAGAACCAAATCACCTGTCAAATACCAAACTTACCCAATACCTCCACTTACATATCAGCCCACTCCAAATTTCCAAACACCCGCACCCTCCTACCAAACACCACCGCCTACCTATCAATCGCCTCCACCTCCTACATACCAACCTGCTTCACCCAGATATTCCCAGCCCGCACACGTCTACCAAGCTTACAACACTCAACAATCCCACTATCAATCACCTCCCCCTCGCCAAAACTTTCCTAGACCTCGACCAAATTTCGACCGCAGACCTCCCAAACAGTATACTGCCATTGCTGAACCAATCGACCAGCTGTATGAAAGGCTCAAAGCTGCTAGTTATGTCACCCCTATCCCTGCTATAACCCCTGAAAACCCTTCCCAATGGGTCAACCCAAATAAAACCTGTGCATACCATTCTGGCATGAAAGGGCACACCATTGATGAATGACGCTCCCTGAAGGATAAGATCCAGACTTTGATTGACAACAAGATCATCGTGGCAAAGGAGCCAGCCCCGAATGTCCGCAATAACCCTCTACCAGACCACAAGGGTGGAGGTGTCCATATGATTGAAATAGAGGATGATTGGGATCCCAAGGGATCAATCGGTTTGATCACCGAAGGCGACGATCCAAAGAAACCAACAGTCACCCTTAATCCGATTGTAGTCCAGATTCAGCCTTCTGAAGATGCCGAGGTGAACATGTCCATACCACTTGAGTTTGAAACACCAGCCTCTGCAAAGACGCCAACACCAATTGAGGTCGAGTTTGGGTCCCCAAAGGCGCTTGAGCCATTTGAAGTTGCTGTATTACCTTCCAAAGCAAGGGTGCCCATTCCAGTAGCAATGACAACCGTAACGCCATTCCACACAAAAGCCATACCATGGGACTACACAGCCGAGGCAAGAAGGAAGGGGAAAGCCAAGTTCGGAGAAACGATTGCGGCACAGGGTATGACAAGAACCGGCAGGGTTTATACCCCGGAACACTTGGCTGAGTCAAGTAAGCAGACCTCTGGGCGACAAGCCATCACTGAAACCGGGCCCGATGATCTCTGGAGAAAGATACAAGCGAAGGAATACTCAGTCATTGATCAGTTGAACAAAACACCGGCGCAGATTTCTATCCTTGCTTTGCTACAGAGTTCCGATGCACACAAGAATGCCTTGTTAAGAGTACTAAGTGAGGCATATGTACCAAGCAACATCACCGGAGGAGAAATGGCAAACATGGTAGGTCAGGTATTGGAGAGTCACAAGATCACTTTTCACGAAGATGAGCTGCCACCAGAAGGGTTGAGTCACAACAAGGCATTGCACATCACCGTGCAGTGCGAAGATTATTTTATCACCAGGATTCTGGTCGATGGGGGGTCCAGCCTCAACATCTGTCCGCTGGTGACACTTAGGACATTGGGAAAAGGGCTGCATGAAATTAAGGACGGGGCCATCAACGTTAAGGCTTTCGACGGGTCTCAAAGGTCTACTATTGGGGAAATTAGCTTGTGTTTGCAAATGGGGCCTACTTGGTTTGATGTTGATTTTCAAGTGATAGACGTGCCGGCATCTTACAATCTATTGTTGGGACGACCATGGATTCATGCCGCCGGGGCCGTGGCATCAACACTACATCAGGCAGTGAAGTTTGAGTGGAATCACCAGGAGGTGATCATTCATGGCGACGGTAGCAATCCCATATATAGTCGCCAGACCATCCCAGCAATTGGAGGAAGAAGAAGGATAGGCGGGGAAACTTATCACCACATCGAACGAGTCAACGCCGTCGATAAGGATAAGTGGTGGGACGACAAAATTGAAAGCATATTAAACTGGAGTGGGTATGAACCTGGCAAGGGACTTGGCAAGAATCTCCAAGGAATCGCTAAGCCCATCAAGCTCAAGAAACACGGCACCACCTTCGGATTGGGATATGAGTATACCTAGAAAGAGTTCAATGAATGGTCGCCACCCTGGCGCGGTCCTTACTATCCGTTGGAGCAACCAATATCGCATTTGGAAGAGACTTTCCAACCGGCCGAGGTTATCTACGGGTCAGAAGAAGAGGAAGCACTAGCAGCAACGAGGAACTTGTTCCTAGAAGATGATGACATGGATTGCTGTGTTATTTTTGAGGAGGAGGGGGAGGAAGGCCCTTCCATACAGGCTGTAAGCAGAGGAGCATGCCTCAACAACTGGACCGTCAGAAACACCAGAGCCCGGCGTGCCTCGGGGTAGCAAGGCTGAACAAGCACCATGCACTATTTTATTTTTACTAGTTTACTTTCCTTTCGCATTTTTGTTTTTGCAAGAAAGAGCTCCGATGTTCAAAACATTTATGGAATTTATCAAAAGCAATTCGGTTTTCTTATAAATCTTACTCTTATTATTTTCTCTCATTACTTTACTTATACAGCATTACTATTACTTATCTTGATGAACCGATGACTGTGACATGCAACGAGACAACGCAACAAACGGACATAGATTCAGAGGAAGATGACATACCGAAAGAAATTGCTAAAGAAGTTGAGAATTTTGAGAATAGACCTAAGTCCAACCTGGACGAGACCGAAATCATCAACCTGGGAGATGCAGAAAACATCAAAGAAACACGAATCAGCGTTCATTTGTCACCATCAGAGAAGGAAGAATATACAGAGTTTCTAAGAGAGTATGAGGACATATTTGCCTGGTCGTACGACGACATGACTGGTCTGAGTACATCTATTGTGGCTCACAAATTGCCGACTGATCCGACCTGTCCGCCAGTAAAGCAGAAGCTCAGAAAGTTCAAGCCAGATATGAGTTTGAAAATCAAGGAAGAGGTCACTAAGCAGGTCAAAGCTAAGGTTCTCAGGGTAGTAGAGTATCCGACATGGTTAGCCAACATTGTGCCAGTACCAAAGAAGGATGGCAAGGTCAGAGTCTGTGTCGACTATCGGGATCTCAACCGGGCCAGTCCTAAAGATGACTTCCCCTTGCCGAATATACACATCTTGATTGACAACTGCGCCAAGCATGAGCTGCAGTCATTTGTTGATTGTTTTGCTGGGTACCATCAGATATGGATGGATGAAGAGGATGCTGAGAAAACAGCTTTCATTACGCCGTGGGGCATGTATTGTTACAAGATGATGCCGTTTGGGTTAAAGAATGCTGGAGCCACCTACATGAGGGCCATGACTACCATTTTCCATAATATGATACACAAGCAGATCGAAGTGTATGTAGACGATGTCATCATTAAGTCCAAGAAAGCCGCTGATCACATGGAAGATTTAAAGAAATTCTTCAATAGACTGAGAAGGTACAACTTGAAGCTGAATCCCGCGAAATGTGCATTCGGGGTTCCAGTTGGAAAATTGTTGGGGTTCATTGTGAGCCACCGAGGGATAGAATTGGATCCATCAAAGGTCAAAGCTATTCAAGAATTGCCACCACCAAAGAACAAGAAAGAAGTAATGAGTTTCTTAGGGAGACTTAACTACATCAGCCGTTTCATTGCACAATCTACTGTCATCTGTGAGCCAATCTTTAAGATGCTGAAAAAGAATGCCGCTACCAAATGGACCGATGACTGCCAAAAGGCCTTCGACAGAATCAAGGAGTACTTGTCAACACCGCCAGTTTTGGTCACGCCCGAGCTAGGTAGACCCCTAATACTCTACCTTGCGGTATTAGATGGAGCATTCGGATGTGTTCTGGGGCAACATGATGAAACAGGGAGGAAGGAGCAGGCCATCTATTATCTCAGTAAGAAGTTCACCCCATACGAGGCCCGGTATTCTTTGTTGGAACGCACCTGTTGTGCTCTGACTTGGGTAGCTCAGAAGTTGAGGCATTATTTCTGTGCTTATACTACGTATCTCATATCAAGAATGGATCCTTTGAAGTACATCTTCCAGAAACCCATGCCCACTGGCAAGCTAGCCAAGTGGCAAATCCTGTTGAGCGAATTTGACATTGTCTACGTAACTCAGAATGCAATCAAAGGACAAGCATTGGTAGATCATCTTGCCGAGAATCCCGTGGACAGAGAATACGAACCCCTAAAAACATATTTTCCTGATGAAGAGGTATCCTTTATAGGAGAAGATATTGCAGAATCCTATGATGGTTGGAGGATGTTTTTCGATGGAGCGGCAAATTTCAAAGGAGTTGGCATAGGAGCAGTCCTAGTATCAGAAACCGGTCAGCATTATCCGGTATCCGCCAAGCTCAGGTTCCCCTACACTAACAATATGGCCGAGTACGAAGCTTGCATCTTAGGACTCAAGATGGCCATTGACATGAACATCCAAGAGTTGCTAGTGATTGGTGATTCAGACTTGCTTATACATCAGGTCCGAGAAGAATGGGCAACCAAGAACTCCAAGATACTCCCATACCTACACCATGTATAGGAATTAAGGAAAAGGTTCACAAAGACGAAATTCCAACATGTCCCCAGGGTCCAGAATGAGTTCGCCGATGCATTGGCTACCCTGGCCTCTATGATACAACATCCAGATAAAAATTTCGTTGATCCTATTCCCGTGAAGATCTACAATCAGCCAGCTTACTGTGCTCACGTCGAAGAAGAAGCAGACGGAAAGCCTTGGTTTCGTGACATCAAGGAATATTTGGCAAAAGGAGAATACCCAGAGCTTGCAAATACTACTCAGAAGTGCACGCTTCGAAGATTGTCCAATAATTTCTTTCACATCGGAGGAATCCTATATAGGAGGACTCCAGATTTGGGATTACTAAGGTGTCGACGCAAAGGAAGCATCCAAGCTACTAGAGGAAATTCATGCTGGGACCTGCGGTCCACATATGAACGGTTTTGTCTTAGCCAAGAAGATACTCCGGGCAGGTTATTTTTGGATGACCATGGAGACAGACTGCATTCAGTATGTCTAAAAGTGCCACCGCTGTCAGATCCATGCAGATATGATAAGAGTGCCTCCAAATGAGCTTAATGCAACAAGCTCGCCATGGCCGTTTGCCACTTGGGGAATGGATGTTGTTGGACTAATTGAGCCAGCCGCTTCCAACGGGCACAGGTTTATCCTAGTAGCAATTGATTATTTCACCAAATGGGTTGAAGCAGCATCTCACAGAGCTGTGACTAAGAAACTCGTGGCAGACTTCGTCCGTGACCGTATTGTTTGCCGATTCGGGATTCCAGAATCAATCATTACTGACAATGGCTCCAACCTCAACAGCGATTTGATGAAAGCTATGTGTGAAACCTTCAAGATCAAACACAAGAATTCCACAGCTTACAGGCCTCAGATGAATGGAGCTGTAGAAGCCGCCAACAAGAACATCAAGAAGATACTGAGAAAGATGGTAGAAAAGAATAAACAATGGCATGAGAAGTTATCATTTGATTTATTGGGTACCGCACCACATTCCGCACATCAACCGGGACAACTCCCTACATGCTGGTTTATGGTACAGAGGCGGTCATTCCTGCCGAGGTAGAAATTCCTTCCTTGAGGATCATACAGGAAGCAGAACTCGACGATGCAGAATGGGTAAAGAGTCGCTACAAGCAGCTAGCTCTTATAGATGGTAAAAGAATGAATGCAGTTTGCCATGGTCAGCTTTATCAGAACAGAATGTCTAGAGCTTTTAACAAGAGAGTCAAACCAAGACGGTTTACACCGGGGCAGCTGGTGTTAAAGAAGATTTTCCCGCATCAAGATAAAGCCAAAGGGAAGTTCTCTCCCAATTGGCAGGGTCCATACATGGTTCATCGAGTTCTGACAGGAGGAGCCCTCATACTCGCAGAAATGGACGGAGAAGTTTGGCCAAAGCCGATAAATTCAGATGCAGTCAAGCGATACTATGTGTAACCATTTATGATTCCCTTATGTAATTTGAACTACGGCTGACCTGATTCCCGTTTAAGAGGGGATACGTAGGCAGCCTTATGGGTTCGATCATAATTCAATAAAATTTTCATTTCCCCCCGCAATTGGAAACTGGGGCAGAATTTTGAGGAGGACCCTCAAAATTTTGAAGTAACTTCAGTCGATCACCGCAAGCACCCGTCAGAAGTAGCAGCCCAGTTAACTGGGGAAGAATTTTGAGGAGGACCCTCAAAATTCTGTAACAAGAGAGGTTGCAATGTCTTGGACCACGTCTCAGTCGTTGGTTCATCTAAAGAAAACTATTTTTTTATTATTATGCATTTACGCTATATTTTACTAAATCATGCATGTTTGTCACCAAAATTGCTCTGTTTAGCAACGCTACCCCAAGGATACCCACAGTATCACCAAAACAGAGCCAAGCAGGACAAGAAAAGGCAGCGGGGACACGAACTAACCATTCCCCTTACAAAACTCACGATTTTTCTTTGGACGCAGGCACCCAAGTCGCAAAATAATATATTACACACTCATACTGTTCGAAAATACAACTCTCGGTTATCACTCCTATCCACGGTCGCTATCCACATACAACAACCCCAGCAGCCATAATATCACAATCAGCAACCAGTTATCAGCTATCAGCTAAGAATTTTTTTATTACTATTCGTCTTTCATCTTTTGCATAAGGCTACTATTCTGCCTTCTGAGGTTAAGCTCTACCTCCATCTGCACTCCTGCATTGCATAAGGCTACTATTCTGCCTTCCGAGGTTAAGCTCTACCTCCATCTGCATTTTTCTGCATTGCATAAGGCTACTATTCTACCTTCCGAGGTTAAGCGCTACCTCCATCTGCATTTTCTACATTGTATAAGGCTACTATTCTGCCTTCCGAGACTAAGCTCTGTCTCCATCTGCATTTCCTGCATTGCATAAGGCTACTATTCTGCCTTTCGAGGTTAAGCTCTACCTCCATTTGCATTTACTGCATTGCATAAGGCTACTATTCTACCTTCCGAGGTTAAGCTCTACCTCCATCTGCATCGGCTGAAATATCGCCACTTCATTTAAATCCTACATTGGCTGAAAGATCGCCATTTTACTTACATTTTTGCATGGCTGAAATATCGCCACTTCATTTAAATCCTGCATCGGCTGAAATATCGCCACTTCATTTAGATCTTGCATCGGCTGAAAGATCGCCATTTTATTTACACTTTGCATGGCTGAAATATCGCCACCTCATTTAAATCCTGCATCGGCTGAAATATCGCCACTTCATCTTGCATCGGCTGAAAGATCGCCATTTTATTTACACTTTGCATGGCTGAAATATCGCCACTTCATTTAAATCTTGCATCGGCTGAAATACCGCCACTTCATTTAAATCTTGCATCGGCTGAAATATCGCCACCTTTATTTACGCTCTCATGGGCTGAAAGATCGCCACCTTTTGCATTTCATGGGCTGAAAGATCGCCAAATTATCCAAGGGCATCATTGTTCGGAGACACCATCTTCATAGCTCGAGAACGCCATGCCATGGCCTGAGGATTCCTTTATCTCTTGCATATCATTATTCAAAGGCATTATCGCTCAGAGGCATCATTCTCATAGCCCGAGAGCATCATTCCATAGCCTGCGAATCCTTTATTATATGCTTCATGGCCCAGGACATCATGGTCTAAGGACGTCATCCCAACCGTCCAAAGACAGCATTCATGGTCCGACGGGAACTTGCATCACGTTTAAATTTATGCACAATATATGTTTGTATTGCTCATTTGCAGGTAAACCGGCTAGCAACGGCCATCCCAGCAGGAGCGATCCCGCTCCGATTCCCGCAGCCCTACTAGACTCTTAACCACACCACCTCAACCCGAATATCTCGTCCGTTCTTGAAAAAATCTCCATCGGCATATTCCACCGACGGATCCCGAACTACATACGGCCTGATTCCTGTAAGACCAAGGATATGTAGGCAGCTCAGGAACTAGAGCACGGTCAATCGCTTCAAACCATTCCGTTCGGTCAATTGGCCATCATATCTTTACCCGATAACTCTTCCATCCTTCCCGGGTAAAGAGGAGCAGCTGTTGATACCCAATTTTTCCCTGTATATTTTTCATATATACAAAATACTTTCAAAATAACATATATATGCATATATAAACATGCCCAAGTGTTTTAGTATTTTTTTTTCATTTTTTTTAAGATTTTAAATAATTTATTGTCCATTTTAGCAGTATAAAAAAACCAATAATTATTCCCAAATTATCATCTTGGTGAATAACTTATTTTATTCACGTATTTATACCAAAATATAGCTATAATAATTTTTATGCATTTTTACAAATTTATTTGGTATTTTAAAAAAAGAAAAAAAGTCAAATTGCTTATAATTGCAATTTTAGCCTACTTTGAGGATTAATAGCATTTTTTTAATTATGAAATTGGTTTCAATATTTTTAAATTAATATTTGTATATTATTAATTGATCCAGTACTTTTAATTGGTTTTCAAAATCATTTTTATTATTTTTATAAAATAAAAAGGGAAAAACTGGCTATTTAATATATAGCCCCAATTGGTTTCAGTTATAGCCAAAATTGACCCTCCAATTGACCCAATCTTAACCCCCAATTGGACTGGTCCAATTTCAATTTTAACCCGACCCCCGACCCAATCAATCAACCCGCCCGGTCAATCTTTTAATCCAGGCCGTTGATCATTTTGATCAACGGCCACGATTAGCCCTTGCCTTTTTAATTCACCTAACCCTACCCTAATCCCCTCATTTCTCTCTATCAGCCGCCTTTGAATACTCTCCCTCTCTCAAACTCTCTCGAAAGTTCCACGAAACCCTAGCCTCTCTCATCTTCTCCGACCACAATCTCACCGGAATCCACGGCTTCTCAGGCCATGGATAGCCTGTACTCACCCCCATCCACCTTTAAACCCTGGGTGTTCGAAGTTTCGAGGTCAAACCTCGATGGTGTCCTTTCAAATCTTCTCAGATTCATGGCTTTGAGGCCTCTCCGGCCTTGCTCCGGCACATCCAAAGCATTTCGAGCCTATTTCTGACCTCTCCGACTCAAGATCGGACTTTCTTCCAAGCCTTTCTCATTTCTAGGGTTTCTCTGAAACCCTAAGCTATTCGAGGTTTTCTCTGGTTGTTTTCTTAAATCTATGCCATATCTGTGTTCTACTGGAAGTTTTAAAACGTTTTCCCCAATCTTTTCTTTCAAAATTTGTTTCTCTTCGATTCAGGGTTTCTGAAAAGTTTTAAAATGTTTTCTGACTCCTCTTCTTCTTTTCTTTGTGTGAATCTGTCTATGCTATGTTTTTATGTTCTCTTTTCTACCTCGCATGTTCTTCTCCTATGTTCTTATGTTTGCTTTATTATGCATGTTTTTCTATTATGCTCCGTTCTTCCTTCTACTGGTTTCTATATCATGCTTTCACATGTCTATCTTACGTGTTCTTTTGCCAGGCTTTTCGATACCCCTGTGTTCCTTTACTGTATTTTTCCACTAAGCTTTTAGTCCTTTGTTTGTCTTTACTGGACCTTTGTTTGAGTTCTAAACATGTTTCATCTACTGTTTCCTTAAGTTTATACTACCTCTTTATCTTCTGAACTTGTTTAAGTTCCAAGCTTCTTAAAACATGTTCTTTATGTTTCAAATCAGCTTTTCACTATGTTTGTTTCAAACCTGCTATTTCACCTGTTTGTTCTCTCATGAGTCTCTGAAAGAGACCTCTGAGCCTGTTTCAGTTATTTGTCTTCTCGTCTCTGCATCTGATTCGAGTTGAAAACCCTAGGATTTGGGGTTTTTGGCGAGTTTGATCTTGTGTTTGGACTAGGGTTCTATTATGGAACCCCGGATTCTCTCAAACTAAGTCTGAGTCTATGTACTGAATTTGAGCCTCTTTGCTTGTGACTCTGAACTTTTCTATACTAGATTCTTTCTAATTAGCATGACAGTTCTTTCTTGTTTGACATGTCTATATGCTTTATATATGAGGAATTCTTCCTTTTAAAAAAGGTTTTGCCAATTTGTGATTGATTCAAAATTCCTTTTAATAAGAATCGATTGATTGTTACTGATTTTTCTTTAATTAAACCTTTCTTCACCTTTTCTGGTTGGATTCATTCCTAACAAAACTCAATTTCTGATTTTTACTGACTGTTGATTGATTGCCTTTCCTTATTTGCACAAACTGTGTTGCTATCAAACTCTTTCCTTAAATAGCTTCTGTGTATTTGCCCTCTTGTACTACTTTGGAAAAGACTTTTGAGCAAATTCTTTCCTTATTTATTATGTTCGTTTGAAATCAAAATCCCTTAATTAAAGGGAGACTTTATGTAATTGATTTCAAAACTATTTTCTTACCTTTTCTTAGTTGTTTTCTACATTATAAAGGGCACGACCTTTCAGCACTTTAACAACCGGGAGTTCAATACTCTAACATACATTACTTACTTTCAATTTCAATACTCTTACACTTCACTCAACACTCCACTCTCTTCTGAGATATTCTGACTATTTGCTTGCAATTTGGCTTTACAAGACTACTGCTTTTACTTTCTTGTTTCCCTGAAACAGGTATGTTCTAATTTAAGTTTTAGCCTCATCCCAATGTGTTTACTTTACAGTTTCTACATCCCTGTCTGTTTTACTACTTATGTTTAATGTTAATTAGCAAGTCAATTCCCTTGCATATGTTTCTACTGTGAATCCCTACACCCCTAGCTGCATTACTGCCTGTATTTAATGTTAATCAGCAATGTCAATTTCTTGGAACATGTTTCTATTGTGAATTCCTGTACCCCTATTCCCTCTATGTGAGTGAGTTAAGGTTCAGGCATGGCAGCATCCAAATTGTTGTTCATGTTTGTGCTTGATCCTTCAAAGGATCCTAACTCCCAAACAATGTGGCTAACAGGCTGGTTAGGGTGTGCCAGCACTTCCAATTGTTGGGTATGACCACCAGCCTGTCTTGGTTTTCCCTAGAATTCCCTCTATTGCACTTACACTCACTCCTAGTTTCTAAGTTCTGCCCCCCTCCTATGAGCCTTGCTTTGGGACCTTGAGTTCCCTCTGAACTTGGACACTTGAGGGCTGGCTCTTCCACATTGCACTATAATTCAATTCTGCAATATATTTGGGTGTAAGCACTGCCCGGAGTTTATGAAGCTCCAGGGAACTCTGACACACCCAAAAAATGAGAAAGGCTTTGGAAATTGGATCTTTGGAGTTGGTTTATTTCATGTTTCAGACCTGGAGTCTGAATTAGGCTCTCCTTGGTTGTACTCTAATTTCTGATGTAATTTTATTTTTCTTTATTCATTCTGGGGTGTAATAATTTGTAATAACTTATGGGGTTTATAGTGAAAAGGGGAGGGTCACTCATGTATTCATAAGGGTAGAGATCATGCTCTTAGGTATTTACTTCTGCGATCGTATCCCGCTTTCATTTTTGCATTCTCGAAATCCTGTCTATAGGTTTTTCTGCATTTTAGAAATCATGTCTATAAGTTCTGTCTTTCATACATAGATATACTATCAATAGTTCCTGCATTGCTGCATCTCATATAGAGAACATGTCAATAGGATTCTGCATTTTCTGCACCTCATATAGAGAACCTGTCAATAGGATCTCTTAATTTCTGCATAAACATCTATCCCTAGGCAAATAATTTATAGGTTTAAATAACAAATTGCCTTCTAGATACCATGTCAATAAGACTCCTGCATTTCTATAAATGTTTTAAAACCAATAACACTTAGAAAGCATGCCTATAGGAGTAACCAACTAATCTGAATCTGAATCGCCTATTTCGCCTAAGTCTAAAATCAGTAATATCAGGCCTCAATACCTGCAGAGCTTATATTTTCT
>NW_017678696.1:0-20419 GCF_001879085.1 Nicotiana attenuata
ATGTATTGATTCTTGGTTATTTCTTTTAATTACGACCTTAATTAGTTTTCTTACCTTATTTGAACCTATTGTGATACTTGCTGATTCTTACTAATTGTTTCCTTAATTGAACTCCTGTTTATTCACCCCTTATTGCCTACTATGTACCTAAGTCTTACTTGATTTCTTTCCTTAAATATCTTTCCTACTCTTTACCGTTTGAGGTTTATGTGTTCTCAACATCTTTGATCCATGTCTCAATCACCTAACTAACTTAGTAATTCTATATATATGTTTGCTTCTGTGTTCCACTATACACTAAGGTGTGTTCTATGTATCCCCAACCCCTCTCTCCTTGTGTGGAACCTGCTTGCCTAGTGTTTCTGAATATGGTTGTTCTGTGATTTGTGTTTTGATTACAAAGTGTTTTCATACTTTTTTCAAGCTGTTTTACCAAACTAGTACTAGTTTTCAGAAAATCTTTTCACCCCTAAGAGTCCTCTCTACACTGTTTACCAAAACCTTTTCAAATCATGTCAAGCACTCTCACTTATCCTTAGATTATTAAGTCCTGCCCCTCTGGTATGTGTACTGCTTAGAGATCCTTGAGATCTCTCTGAACTCTGGCATATCAGGGCTGGCTCTTCCACACTGCACATAAATCAGTCTTTATTTGAGAAAGATCTGGGTGTGAGCACTGCCCAGGATCTTTGAGGTCCTTAGGGAAATCTGACACACCTGGACATAATTGGCTATGAAATCCTTGGCATTTGAGACTACTGAAGGCCTGGAACACCAGGATTTGCTTTGGGCCTACTTCAGGCTCCTTATAGTATAATTTATGTTTTATTTATGTAATTTTTTTCATCATTGGGCTGTAATAATTAATTATAAATAGATATTGGGGTGACTAGTGAAATGGGAGGGTAGTTGCATGGTACTGTGGGTAAAACGGGGTAGAAAACATGCTATAGGCTTTATGTTCTGCAAATCTGCATTAGAATCCATATTCTAGGAAGGTTTGTTCATTTGCATTTAAACCATGATGATCTTGTGCATTAGATAACCTGATTTTAGGACCTTCACGTTTATGGCTTCAGCATGCTACATGCCACATATCACTATTCCATGCTTTAATTTTGCACGAGTCTTGTCACTTAGAGATCCTGCTCCTAAGCTAACAACCCTGTCTTAATAAAGCTGGCATTTCTGTATGCATTAAATACCATGTCTTTTAGGAACCCTATTTTCATTTCGTTTGACATGTCTATTTCGATTGAAATAAGTAACTGGCTATGAAAAGGTCTAAACAGCCTCACACATAGGCATCATGTCTCTAAATACTAGTTGATATAAAATACCTGTTATAACTTGTATCGCCTAGATCATCATGCTCATAGGTTAAAAGATTTCAACTATTCAAACAGTTCCTTTAGTTGTGATTGCATACAGTCCCATGCCTAGGCAAGCCTTAGGTAATCAGTCTCTCTCTCTATATATATATAAACTGGAAACTGCGTTTGATTATGTTAAACTGCTTAAGCTTAATAGGTTATAAAACCAGTAGGCAAACTGGTTAGGATTCTGCCATCTTCCTTATGCATATCCTGAATCTGTAACATTTATCTATATATCATGTTCTTAGGATTTCTGAACTTCTTAAAAATTTGTGTTTTAGACGTGCTATTTGTTTGCCTATATACATGCGGAGATAAATATGAGCTTTCTAACTGTTTGTCCCTATTTGCTTGTCCTACATGTTATTTGCTTGTTGCCTAGATGTTCACCTTTTTAAAAACCTTAGGTTGTCTAGAACTGTCCAAATTTAGAGGTCCTAAATTCCTCCAGGACCATAAGGAAGGGACGGGTAGCAGCACGCTTAGAGGTCGTTAATTAAACTCGCTTATAACCACTAAGGGGAGGGTAATGGATAGTAAAAGGATATGATGACTTGTGCGCTAATGTCACGTGTAGCCCCTCTCATTGAGGAGTGATTACCGGGCATTGCATGGGTGTGATCCTGTAGGCCAACCAACTTAGGACTTCCCTTTCCCAATTCCTAAATGTATTTGAATTATCTAAACTTCTTTTTTCCTTTACATATACATGTATAAGCCGTCCAAACCTCTTTTACCTTCATTATCTGATCTTCCTTGATCATATATGCATTTAGATGGGGAAAGCTACTTTATTTGCAAATACTTGCTTACTTGTTAATTGACTAATTCATATAGTTTAAGTTCGGTCGGGACCCACCGTTGTGGACCGTGAGGGGTGCCTAACACCTTACCCTCAAGGTCATTTCGAGCCCTTACCCTAATCTCTGGTAATGCAAATTAGTTATATGAGTTAATTACTCTAGGTACCCTAACGCACCATAATCTGTTAGGTGGCGACTCTTCAAATACCCAATTCCCAAAAGGAAACGAGTTGTTCCCCCATGAATGTTGAAACCCGGACTTCCCTGCGAACGGGAAAAAAGGGGGCGCGACAGCATGACTACTCTGCTGGGGATATTCTAGGCTCGTACCGTAACGAACTTATTTTTATGAATTAGTCCAAGCATGCTTTATCCCGTGTACCCTTTCCCCTTATTTGAAATTAATTGCTTTCAAGTATTTATGATTTCTTTATTTTCCTGAAATTGACTTGTCTCTTTGTTTTCTTTTTTCGTAGTTGCTTTCAATTATGTAATTACTGCATTTATTATTCTTACGTGCAAATACTTGACAACATGCTATTTATTGCTGCATAAATCATGCTCAACATCATATTCCACTCGTGTGTAATCAATCCCATAGCAACGCTTGATGAGTGTTTGCGCTCTTCCTGCATATCACCCTTTAAATTCGGAAAGGCGTATTTGCGGTAAAACTAGTCGATCAGCGGTGCGTTCGACGGTTCCGTACCTTTCCCCCTCAAGTTGTCCGCTTGAGGGTCCCAGTCTAGACCTCTATAGTAGCCTTACTCTGATTAATTATACATGCATCATGGTCAAACCTAGCCAGGTTAATATGTTGTCCGCATAATAACCCTTTAAGACAAGCCTCGTCCAAAAGTCCATCGGGTTTTCCACAATCCCAACGGACGTAATCACGACTGTGTGCATTAATTTGGAGAAATAAGTGCCAATATGCTAATCCTTACTGTATAAATAGACGAACCTGTAGGGGTAAAGGGCCTAACTCTCTCTTGTTTTGCAGAAAATGAGGCATGAAGTTCCCAAATTCGATATGGTCAGTAGCATACCTCCACTTTTGACAGATTGGTGGAGGGACCTTCCCTCAAGTGACCAAAATCATGTGAAAAGAGTCTTAGGGAATTTGCCATCACTATTGGATCTTCAATCGGACAAGATGCTAATCGAGGCTGCCACTTTGTTTTGGGATAAGTAAAGGGTTGTTTTTCGCTTTGGAGATATAGAAATGACTCCCCCGTAGAGGAAATAGGAGGATTTGCTGGGTTGCCTTGGGATAGCCCTGGTCTGTTGGCTCCTGAAAATCTCACCACCAGAGGGTTCCTTAAGATGATGGGGCTGAAGAAAAATGATGATTTGGAGTGCTTGAAAAACTCCAACATACCTTTTGATTTCCTTTATGAAAGATACGGTCACAACAGCTCTTACCGTATTTTTGACGATGAGTTCTCAATCACCTCCTTGGGCTGGGTTCATCGTAGGGTCTTCGTGTTTATTGTGTGCTTCTTGGGCATGCTGGTATTCCCAATCCAAGGAGATAGAATCCATACTAGGCTGGCCATGGTGGCCAAAACTCTGATGGACGGGATCGAGGGGCAGACATATACTATTGCAGATATGTACAGGGCCTTGGAACGCTGTCAGAAGGGGTTCAGATTCTTCGAGGGTTGCAACTTGCTGTTACAAGTCTGGCTGTTAGAACATCTCCAAAGGGGCCAATACTGCCAAGAGTTTCCACGAAGGCCATGGAACAACCACATAGCCTTCCATCACCCTAAGAGAATGACCTACATTCCGGACATGTTTGCTCAACCTAAGGATGCTATAGGATGGGTGCAATTTTTCAACAAGTTGACTGAGGACCAGGTTTAGTGGATGTTCGAGTGGTTCCCCACCGACGAGTTCATCATCAGATCCAGGGACGTCCCACATTTGGTGTTGATCGGATTAAGGGGGATATACCCCTATGCTCCCCTCATGGTTATGAGACAGGCAGGCAGGAGACAGGTCATACCATAAGTTGCTAAGATGAGTCACTTCATAGCTAATTTCAGGGCGACGCCATCCCATATAAGAACAAAGCACAACATATGTGGACTTTGAAGATTATTGTGGAAAAGGATACTATCGAACCAGACCGATATCATGCGGGCCATTCAAACTTTTACCTCTCATGGTTGGATGATAATCTATCAGGAGTCTTTGAGCCAAGGGTTGGTCCAGGAAACAAGGTCATAGATAAGTTTGACGAAGCAGAGGTAAGGTATAATAAGCTGCGCAAAAGAGTTCGAGAGTATGAAGCTGAACATGTAGCGCAACATATGGCCGATATGGAAATGATTAACGAGTGAAAAGAAAAAGCTGTTAAATCCAGCGAGAGGCTGGAATATCTGGAGTACAGTTTAATGGAATTGGAGGGGAAGATAAGAAAGAGTTTAACCGACTGCCAAAATGCTGAAGGAAATGAAGGAGGGCATTTGGCAAGAGCATTCCTACTGTTGAACCTGCGCGAGCTGGGAGAGTTGATCGACAACGACATCTGGTCTGGAGAGGGTCCTTCTGGGGCCAAGTAGATTAGATTTACTTGCTTTCTTTTAAATGTAATAAGGCGAAAGTGCCACTAGCAACATTACCTTATTTAGTATCATTTTGGGTCGTTTACTTTTACATTAATGAGATGAGGCAATTATCGGCACTAAATTTCTCCAAATTTATTTGTCGCTAGGCCTACCTCGGGCACAACGGGGCTCCTAAATTAGGACGCAAATTTACCGCTATATGTGTTTAAATACTGCAAACATTTCAAATCCTTACTGACTTGTTTACCTTTTTGTTTTTCTTTATTCTTTATTCCCATCCCCTAAGGTTGGTTCGCTCATACTGGCATCATCAGCGTATCACACCAGATCTAAAGGCCCTCCACCTCCTCCTCCTCCAAGTAATACAAAGAGTAAAGGGAAAGCTAAAATGGACGACTTAAGTGGTATTCGAAAGGAAAATATGGAAAATGCAAAAACTTCAGACGGACGGAGTACTCCGGCACCAAATGATCTAGTTTTGAGGTTGGAACAAAAGATATTGGAGTTGCAGGGAGAGCTTGAGCAGGTCTGCAACTTGGCAAACCTATCCCTCACTCTGAATGTCCCCGATATTAACCGACAAAACACAAAGAACCCAGCACCTCCCCAAAGCACACCAAACCAGCATCCACAAAACCCTCCTGCACCGCACCAATATGCAACCCCACCTCAAAATCTCAATCCCTTACCGATACCAACGGCGCCTCAACACACCATCAACCAATCCAGCACCTACCTGCCGCCACTTACCATACTCCCCAGAAGACACCACAACCCATTCCCGATCCTCAAAACTCAACCAATGACCACCACTACACCCAGGCTCCTGGCACTCACCAGAATAACCCTATATACGTGGAAACCGTACCTCACTCTATCCAACCATCTTCCTATGCACCAGAATCCGCTGAGAAGGACCTGCTCATCAAGAACATGGCTGAAGAACTCAAGAAGTTAACAAGTCGGGTTTAGGGTGTCGAAGGATGCAAAGGGATAGAAGGTTTGAACTATGAAGACCTATGCATACAGCCGGATGTAGAACTGCCGGAGGGTTACAAACCTCCCAAGTTCGAAATGTTTGACGGTACAGGTGATCCCAGGGTTCATCTGAGGACCTATTGTGACAAGCTTGTTGGGGTCGGAAAGGATGAAAAGATCCGGATGAAACTCTTTATGAGGAGTCTTACGGGAGATGCTTTGTCCTGGTACATCAGCCAGGACCCTAAGAAATGGTCCAACTGGGTAAGTATGGCATCAGATTTCATGGACCGATTCAGGTTCAACACAGAAAACGCACCAGATGTTTTCTACATTCAGAACCTCAAGAAGAAGCCCTCCGAGACTTTCTGTGAGTATGCTACTCGTTGGAGGTCAGAAGCAGCCAAAGTCAGGCCATCTTTGGACGAGGAACAGATGAATAAATTCTTCGTCAGAACACAAGATCCGCAATAATATGAGAGATTGATGGTCATTGAAAACCACAAGTTCTCTGACATTATCAAACTTAGGGAAAGGATCGAAGAAGGCATCAAAAGCGGGATGGTAACAAACTTTGAGGCATTACAGACCACAAATCTCAGGGCCCAAAATCTCCACTCACATATCAAACACCTCCACCCACATATCAAACACCTCCACCCGCATATCAAACACCTCCACCCACATACCAAGCACCTCCACCTACATATCAACCTTCATCTCCCAGATATCCCCAACCGGCCAATGTCTATCATACCTATAATTCCCAACCGTCTCAATTCCAGTCACCTCCAACTCGTCAAAACTATCCAAGACCACGACCCAATTTTGACCGCAAGCCACCCAGACAATACACCGCTATTGCTGAACCCATCGACCAGCTGTATGAAAGGTTGAAAGCCGCTGGTTACGTCACCCCTGTTCCCGCTGTGGCACTAGAGAATCCATCCCAATGGGTCAACCCAAACAAAACCTGTGCATACCATTCCGGTATGAAAGGGCACACCATTGACGAGTGCCGAACATTGAAAGGCAAAATCCAGACGCTGATTGACAACAAGGTCATATAGGCAAAAGAAGCTGCACCCAATGTTCGCAACAACCCTCTCCCGGATCATAGGGGTGGTGGGATACATGTGATAGAGATGGATGAAGAATGGGATCTTGGGGGGTTGATTGGGCTTATTCGAGAAGGTGATGACTTTAAACCCTCAGTCACACTTACTCCTATTGTAGTACAGACTCAGTCACCAATCGAGGTTGAGGTAGCTGCGCCGGTTCCATTTGAGGTAGAGGTAGCTCCACCTGCAGCCAACCCTGTTCCGTTAGAAGTAGAAGTGGCCACACCTTTCACGGTGACAGTGACAACCACACCTCCTTTCAATTCAAAAGCAATACCCTGGGATTACGTTGGCGAAGCTAGGCGAAAAGGAAAGGCAAAGATGGAGGAATCCGATGCCGCACAAGGAATGACTAGGACCGGAAGAATCTATACACCTGAACACTTGGGAGGACCAATTAAGGATGCCACTACCAAGCAGCCTATCATTGAAACAAGGCCAGATGACCTTTGGAGGAAAGTACAAGCAAGGGA
The DNA here is from genome assembly GCF_001879085.1 of Nicotiana attenuata. Taxonomy (NCBI): domain Eukaryota; kingdom Viridiplantae; phylum Streptophyta; class Magnoliopsida; order Solanales; family Solanaceae; genus Nicotiana; species Nicotiana attenuata. The sequence goes on from NW_017678696.1 coordinate 7,328, forward strand.
GTATTCCATCATTGATCATTTGAACAAAACCATGGCTCAGATATCCATCATATCACTATTACAAAATTCAGAGGCGCACAAGAACGCTTTGATGAAGGTGTTGAGTGAAGCTTACGTGCCCAACAATATCACCTGCTGAGAGATGGCCAACATGGTAGGGTAGGTGCTGGAAAGTCATAAAATAATATTCTATGAGGATGAGCTACCGCCTGAAGAAGTGAATCACAACCGAGCATTGCATATCACGGTGCAATTTGAAGACAAATTCATCGCCACGGTCTTGATTGATAGGGGTTCAAGCCTCAACATTTGTCCGCTGGATACTCTAAAAAGATTGGACAAAGGTTTTCATGAAATACGGGCAGGGAGTATGAACGTGAAAGCTTTCGATGGGTCTCAAAGGGCCACGATTGGGGAAATTAACCTTTGCCTGCAGATGGGGCCAACTTGGTTCGACATTGAATTCCAGGTGCTCAACATACCAGCCTCATACAATCTTCTGTTGGGCCGACCATGGATACATGCCGCTGGGGCTGTGTCTTCCATATTACATCAAGCCGTGAAATTCGAATGGAACCATCAGGAGGTGATCATTCACGGAGATGAGAGTAACCCCATTTACACCAGTCAAACAATCCCGATTATCGGGAATAGAAGAAGGCTAGGAGGGGAAACATATCATCACATTGAACGTGTTAATTCCATTAAGAAAGACAAATGGTGGAGTAGCAAAATAGAAAACATACTGGCATGGTCTGGGTATGAACCCGGCAAAGGGCTCGGGAAGAATCTCCAGGGTATTACTAAACCGATACAGCTGAAGGGTCACGGTACTACTTTCGAGCTCGGATACCAGTACACATGGCAAGAGTATAATGATTGGTCGCCTCCATGGCGTGGACCTTATTACCCTCTAGAGCAACCAGTGCCACATCTGGATCAAGCTTTTCATCAGGCTAATACAATATGGGGAACCGCATAAAAAGAAGCATTAGCTGGGCTGAGGAATTTGTTCTTGGAGGATGAAGACATGGACTGCAGTGCAATAATTGAGGAGGAGGAGGAAGAGCATCACTATTCAGACTGTGGAGAAGGGAGCTGTTCACAGGAACTGGACCGCCACACCATCCCGAGCCCGCCGAGTCCCTAGGTAGCTTGGCAGATTTTATTTCTATAGCTATTCTAGGCATTTAAGATTTTCAGTAATTTGGTTTTAAGGACTTAATTGTTTCAAAATAAATGCTTGATTCATCGAGCCGTACTTGTCTGGATGTTTTTCAGTTTTAATCAAATGCATTGCTCTTTATTATTCATTATTATTTTCTACACTTTTTCTTTCTACAGCGTTATTATTACTTTTCCTGATGAACCGGTAACTGTAACATGTAATGAGGCAACACAATATGAGGGTAGCGATTCGAATGAAGAAGATGAAATACCCGAGGAAGTTGTTAGGGAGGTTGAAAACTTTGAGAATAAGCCTAAGTCCAACCTAGACGAAACCGAAGCAGTAAATTTGGGGAACGCCGAGACCGTCAAGGAGACACACATCAGCATTCACTTATTGCTGACAGAGAAAGAGGATTACATCCATTTCGTAAAGGAATATGAGGACATTTTCGCACGGTCGTATGATGACATGACTGGTTTAAGCACGTCCATAGTGGCTCACAAGTTGCCTACTAATCCCATGTGTCCGCCAGTAAAGCAGAAACTCAGAAAGTTCAAATGAGATATGATCCTGAAAATCAAGGAGGAAGTTACTAAGCAGATCAAAGCCAAAGTCCTCAGGGTGGTTGAGTACCCAACCTGGTTAACCAACATTGTGCCAGTTCTAAAGAAGGATGGGAAGGTCAGAGTATGTGTTGACTATCGAGATTTAAACAGAGCAAGTCCCAAGGGCGACTTTCCACTGCCAAACATACACATCCTGATCGACATTTGCGCCAAGCATGAACTCCAATCCTTTGTAGATTGCTTCGCGGGTTATCACCAGATCTGGATGGATGAAGAAGACGCAGAGAAAACAACTTTTATTACACCATGGGGGGTATACTGCTACAAAATGATGCCATTTGGTCTAAAGAATGTTGGGGCTACCTACATGAGAGCCATGACAACCATCTTTCATGATATGATACACAAAGAAATAGAGGTGTATATGGACGACGTCATTATCAAATCCAAGAGGGTCGCGGATCACATAGTGGACTTAAGAAAGTTCATTGACAGGTTAAGGAGGTACAACTTAATATTGAACCTCGCAAAGTGTGCATTCGGGGTTCCCGTAGGAAAGTTACTGGGATTCATTGTATTTCGTCGAGGGATCTAGCTGGACCCGTCTAAAGTTAAGGCTATTCAGGAGTTACCACCACCTAGGAGCAAAAGGACGTGATGAGCTTCCTAGGACATCTCAACTATATCAGTCGCTTCATAGCGCATTCCACAGTCATATATGAACCCATCTTCAAGATGCTGAAACAAGCTGGACCGAGGATTGTCAGAAAGCTTTCGACAAAATCAAGGAGTACCTGTCCACACCACCGGTCTTGGTCCCGCCAGAACCAGGACGGCCTTTGCTACTCTATCTATCTGTATTGGATGGAGCCTTCGGATGTGTTCTGGGACAACATGACGAGACAGGGAGAAAGGAGCAAGCCATATACTACTTGAGTAAGAAGTTCACACCTTACGAAGCACGGTACTCTCTGCTGGAACGCACTTGCTGTGCTTTGACATGGACAGCCCAGAAGTTGAGGCATTACTTCTGCGCCTATACCACTTACCTCATATCCAGGATGGACCCTTTGAAGTACATATTTCAGAAACCCATGCCAACTGGGAAGTTAGCCAAGTGGCAGATACTGTTGAGTGAGTTCGATATCGTCTACGTAACTCAAACGACGGTCAAAGGACAAGCATTGGCAGATCATCTTGCTAAAAATCCGGTGGGAGGAGAATACGAACATTTGAAAACGTATTTTCCTGATGAAGAGGTGTCATTCGTAGGAGAGGACATTACCAAAGCATACGACAGTTGGAGGATGTTCTTCGACGGAGCTGCAAATTTCAAAGGAGTGGGCATTGGAGCAGTTTCGGTATCAGAAACGGGTCAACATAATCCGGTATCTGCTAAACTCAGATTTCCTTGCACCAACAACATGGCAGAATATGAAGCCTGCATACTAGGACTCAACATGGCAATCGACATGAATATTCAGGAGCTGCTGGTAATCGGTGATTCAGATTTGCTTGTGCACCAGGTACAAGGAGAGTGGGCCACCAAGAATTCCAAGATATTGCCATATCTGCACCATGTGCAGGAATTGAGAAAAAGGTTCATGAAGATAGAGTTTTGGCATGTTCCCAGAATTCAGAACGAGTTTGCCGATGGTTTGGCCACCTTGTCATCTATGATACAGCACCCGGACAAGAATTTCATCAATCCCATCCCACTGAGAATTCATAACCAACCGGCGTATTGTGCCTACGTCAAAAAAGAAACAGACGGGAAGCCTTGGTTCCATGACATCAAGGAATATTTGGCGAAAGGAGAATACCCGGAGCGTGCGAACCACATTCAAAAATGCGCACTCCGAAGATTGTCCAATCACTTCTTCCATAGCGGAGGAAACTTGTACAGAAGAACTCCTGATTTGGGATTGCTAAGATGTGTCGACGCAAAAGAAGCTTCTAAACTACTCGAGGATATACATGCGGGGACCTGCGGCCCGCATATGAATGGTTTCGTCTTGGCCAAGAAGATACTTAAGGCCGGTTACTTTTGGATGACTATAGAGACAGACTGCATCCATTATGTCCGCAAATGTTACCAATGTCAAGTGCATGCCGATGTGATAAAAGTGCCGCCAAATGAGCTCAATGCAACAAGCTCACCTTGTCCATTCGCCGCCTGGGGAATGGATGTCATCGGTCCTATCGAGCCCACCGCTTCAAGTGGTCACAGGTTTATTCTGGTAGCCATTGATTACTTCACAAAATGGGTAGAGGCTGCATCTTACAAAGCTGTAACCAAGAAAGTCATCGCAGACTTTGTCAAAGATCGTATTGTTTGCCGATTCGGAGTCCCCGAGTCTATTTTCACTGACAATGCCGCCAATCTCAATAGTGATCTGATGAAAACCATGTGTGAAACTTTCAAAATCAAGCACAAGAATTCCACAGCCTATAGACCTCAAATGAATGGAGCCGTAGAAGCCGCCAACAAAAACATCAAGATGATACTAAGGAAGATGGTAGAAAACCACAAGCAATGGCACGAGAAGCTACCTTTTGCTCTGTTGGGATACCGCACTACAGTTCGCACATCAACCGGGGCAACTCCCTACATGCTGGTTTATGGTACCGAAGCTGTTATCCCAGCCGAGGTAGAGATTCCTTCTTTAAGAATCATACAGGAAGCTGAACTCAGTGATGCAGAATGGATATGGAGCCGCTATGAGCAATTGGCCCTTATAGACGGAATAAACGCAGTATGTCAAGGTCAGCTTTATCAGAACAGAATGTCCAGAGCTTTCAACAAAAGAGTCAAACCAAGACGATTTGCACCTGGACAACTGGTGCTGAAGAAGATCTTCCCACATCAAGATGAAGCCAAAGGGAAATTATCTCCCAACTGGCAAGGTCCTTACATGGTTCACAGGGTGCTAACAGGAGGAGCACTCATACTCGCAGAAATGGACGGAGAAGTCCGGCCAAAACCAATCAATTCAGACGCAGTCAAGAGATACTATGCTTAGACTATTTACATTTCCTCATCTGATGCAATTGAACTACGCTTGAAACGATTCCCGTTTAAGAGGGAATACATAAGCAGCCCTGTGGGTTCGTTCATATCATAATAAAATTTCCATTTCCCCCAAGATCAGAAACTGGGGCAGAATTTTGAGGAGGACCCTCAAAATTCCAGAGCAAGTCCAGCCAATGCCATTGCATGCCGGAAAGTCAAAAATTGGTTAAGAAACTGGGGCAGAATTTTGAGAAGGATTCTCAAAATTCCGAAGGAGGTTCAATAAGTCTCGTTACTCAAAAATGGCCAAAGGATCATCTACCAAACTGGGGCAGAATTTTGAGGAGGACCCTCAAAATTCTAACATAAGAAAGCTGTATTTCTCTGAAATGTGTTACAGTCACTAGTTCATCTAAAATTACTTGATATTTCAATATGACTCTATTTTTATCAATAATTGCATATTTTCGAAAGTGCTATTTCTATAACAGTCAGGTGTTACCCAGGGAAACTCAAACAAGGCCTCCAGAATGGAGTATAGCAAGGCCAGCAGACAAAGGCACGAACCAACCTCCCCTTACGGAACTTACAATTTTTCTTTGAGCGCAGGCACATCTGACGTAGCAATAGCATTCGCAAACATATATACCTAAAGCAAAATCACTATCAAACGGGCCACCAGACACTGAACGTATCCCCAGCTAAGAAACATTCTACCCGTATTTGCTATTATTCTTTGAATGGGACTAATCCCTACCTCCATGCCTCCATATCTGCATGAGGCTAATCCCTGCCTCCATATTTGCATGAGGCTAATCCCTGCCTCCAGATTTGCATGAAGCTAATCCCTGCCTCCACATCTGCATGAGGCTAATCCCTGCCTCCATATCTGCATGAGGCTAATCCGTGCCTCCATATCTGCATGAGGCTAATCCTTGCCTCCATATCTGCATGAGGCTAATCCCTGCCTCCATATTTGCACGAGGCTAATCCCTGCCTCCATATTTGCATGAGTCCAATCCCTGCGTCCATTTGCATGAGGCTAATCCCTGCCTCCATATCTGCATGGCACTAAGCATTGTCCTTCCTTGCATAAATATTGCTCTACTCCGGTACTATCTATCTGCTTTTCTATCGGGTTAAGCTCTGCCCTTCATTTCACAAGACTAAGCGTTGTCTTGTTAACATCATATTATCACATCTCATGGGCTGAAATATCGCCAATGTATCCAAAGGCGTCATAGTCTAAAGACATCAGCCTCACAGCCGGAAGACACCATGCCATGGATTGAGGATCTCGCAAATTTGCATATCATTATTCAAAGGCGTCATGGTTCGGAGGAACCATCATCATGGCCCGAGAATATCATTCCTTGGCCTGCGAATCCCTCACTGAATAATTCATGGCCCAGGACATCATGGTCTGAGGACGTCATCCTTAACCGTCCGAAGACAACTCTCAACAACCGGCATAAAAATATATCACGTATTTTTAGAGTCCCATAATCAAATTTAATTGTAATTACCATTTTCACGGTAAACACATTCTCTATTTTCGGGCTTCCGAGCAAATCCCCCATCGAAGATTATCGCAGGGTCCAAAGGCTAAGTCTCGGTCTAAGGGTTCGAAGCCCTACTCTCATTCAACTCGAAGTCAGGGTCCCGGCGACCCGAGTTTATCAACCCAATCCTGGCTCGGCCCAAGGAATGGCAAAAGTTTCTGCGGGGAGCCGTGTTACTCAATCAAAGGTCAGAAGAAATACTCGCATCCGGGCTCGATATATGCACCAATCGGTGGGGTCATGCACTCAGATTCTTCACAAACATGGATAAAGGGAAATATAGCATATATCAGAGACAAATTGAAGAAACATCTTTATATTCATAAACACTTGATTACAAAAGCCCACAAGGGGTCCTTACATATGATTACAAAATCCCACGAGGGGTCTTTACACAGAAACAAAGAAGCAAAAGGGTGTACATATGATTAAAGCCTAGAGCCTAGCCTATTCTCGAGGGTGCGTCCTCGGCAGTAGTACCCTCGAGCGTCACCTCCTCGAAGGGCCCACCTCGATCTTCCAGAACGGTATCTTCAAGGGAGAAGATGAAGAAGAGGAAAGTGATGCATAAGAAGTAGAGAAAAGAGCCATAGCCCGCCAAAGGCCAAAAGCTTTTATCAGGCCGATGAAACCACGGCCCGATAGGAGATTTGGCGAGCGCCAGCTCTACCTGCACGGCTACATTAAGTCCACTTCTTGGGATATTGCGCCGTGCAAGATAAGCGGCCGGTTCTGCCATTTCATCCCTTGAGAAGAAAAGGGGATGAAGTGCCACACCAGGCCGGAGTAGGGAGGTGAGCAGCAGTGTATAGTCCGAACGCCCTCCCGAGCAGCAGTGTAGAGTCCAAACATCCTCCTAAGTCGAAAGAAGTCGGCCCCCCTATCTCATCACCTCGAGCAAATGAAAATAGCTGCAACAACAACAACAATAACAACAACAACAGCAACGGCGAGCCGATGTAACCTCGTTCAGTAAGGGAAAACCCTAGGAAAAGGCCGCGGCATGACTGATGAGAACGCCACCATACTGCCCTAAGGCCGCAGGGCTCAAACATGGAGAATACCAACGGATGGGGATAAAGAGATGAAAGGGGTGAGAGGCTATTAGAAAGCACTTGGATGAGGAGTTGATTCGAGAAAGCTCCCATTTACAGAGAAAGAGGAGCATAACATACAAGCACAATCAATACTCTCTGGAAAACGTAACCGATGGCGCCATCGATGTCTTTGAAAGACGTATCGGCAAGAGCAATCAATGCATTTTTGAAAAACGGACTGACGATGATATTATTACTTTGAAGAATACAGGTCGACAGTGCAGTGAATAATTCTAGAAAAGTGGACTGACGGGACGCCCCAGTTCTCACAAAGGCTTACGACATCAATATGAAATCATCACGGGAAGTTCGAAGAGATGGATGTCAAAGTCGTTTCTTATCGTTCCACTCTAAGAAACGCAAGGACTATCTGTATACGGTGAAATCGGAGGGTCCAATTTCTCATCATTGCGACACCTCAAAAACACATCTCGAAGGCTCGAGACTACGGCCGAGCTCCTTCCCTCGAGGGTCATCGACGCTCGACCTCAGGGCAGTATAGACCGACGGTTACAGGGAGAAAGTAGGGAGTTCCCAAGGCATGTAGCTAGAGCCAACAAAGTCTGTCAGGCTAGTCTGAGCCCGCATCATGGCAGTAACTAGTTGTCCCATCCCCATAGCTCCCAGCCGAGCTTCAGACTCCACCCCGATGTCCTCGAATAAACCAGCTCGAGGCTCCGACTATTAATCATTCGGTTCGGTTATCACCTTGCTCTCAAGCTATAATCTCGTTTCTAAGTCTTTCACATAGCATCAACTGCTTAACAACCGGCATAAAAATAGATCACGTATTTTTAGAACCTCACAAAATCAAATTTAATTGTTATTACCATTTTCACGGTAAACAATCTCGAATATTAATTTGGATTTTACTTCCCGTTCCTTAGTCACAATAGGTACCACTTTCTTATAGAGTGCATACGATATTGTAGTGAGACTGTTGTTACAAGATCATTATTTATTTAGGTCACTATATTTAGTTTGAAGCCTTCTTCCTTATTTTCACAGCTAGTTTTTTCATTGCAACATTTAGGGAAGACTTCTAACTCTTGTAAAGCTGTGAGCTTATCATATCATATACCTGGCGGAATTTTTGATGTTCTTACTCACCTATAAATATCCTTAGTTACATACCTATGTGCCCTTGTTCTCGTAGGGTTACTTCTAAACTCAATTTTGTTTTGTCTCCCCCGTGGCACTCTCTTTTATTTTCGTAACACTTTTACGGCAACTATAACTACCTCAACTCCTATCTGAATATTTCTCAAGGATTACGATGTTGTATCTGCGAGACTGAATTTCTTATGCTGGGGTTCACTACGTTTATCTTGCACGATCTGCTGATTTATCTGTAACCTCTTGTCTAGCCATACGTAGGCTCTTCCTGAATCAACTACTAACTACTCGTTGGGTCGTTCTCATATCTATACTCTGCGTAATCTCTCTTGGGTTGTTTCCTTTGTTTTAACTTACCTCTCGCACGAGCTCCTTATGTATCGAGTGTTCATTAGCACTTATTTATCAATAACATCCTGGGAGGGAACCCTTACTGCATCTCCCCGCCATCGTGCTTGTATAATGTTCTGGAATCATAACATATATGTAGGATCTGAATAAATGCAATCTCACCCCTTTCGCCATTTTACCGCATTCTTTCATAACTAGTCCATAGTTACCTCTTTATCTTTGGCATCTTTTCACATTTTCACTGACTCATGCTCTCATTGGGTAACCCTTCTATCCTAGGTATAACTAAATTACTTACGCGCGAGGGTGACACCTAGTGTAACTGGCACACTTAGTCCTTAAGCATAACTCTGCTCACATTACTTGATTATGGGAAGCTTCAACCTGAATGACCTTTAAAGGTTATTCCCGTTTTCCATTCTATCATTTTCGGAACACAATTTCTGAAATTCTTATGATGCCGACTATTATCGAATCCTTTGGTCCCTAAATCATGTTCGATTTTTTTTTCTTGTTTACTAGCCTGTGTTGATTTCTATTACTCTGGGGGGATCTAACTTAGCCTTCTGGTAATTACGCTGGATTCGCCAACTCATTTCTCGAAATGAGGATATGACTATATGACTTATACTCTTTTATAGTCTCAAGGCATGTCACCTCTTATTTTTTCCTTTACTTGACTATAGACTATGTCATCCTATCATATTTTGATTTACCGTTACCACCCTTTTATCACATCTTACTCGTAATGCTTCATTTACTCTCTTCTTATTATCCTGCTAATATCTCTATTTATTACCTCATTCAAAAAACTTCAACAAAATGTTCTTTCACTTTTATCTCCCCTTGCTTCATCTCACTGGCTCTTCGGGTCGCCTATTATTCTCTTTTTACTAGGGGCGGGAGTCATACCAAAGTAAATATTTAACCCTTCTAGGATGCCACTACATGTCTTCTGATATTTTTGAACGTTCTAGTATTCATATATGATTGTACTATTCTACAGTGCACCATCTGGTATGCACGATCTAATAGGGCCTCAAACAGGGCCACGTCGTCAAGAATTCTCTCTCTACTAATGCCCTTACCTGCTATATTAGCCCTCTAGCTAACTGTAATTTGTCAAATTGCAAGCATCTCTATAATTAGCAAACATAAGTCTTGGCTCGAACTCATATGACTCAGCTCTATAGCACGATGTGGATTTGAAAAAAGGGTAACAGACTCCTAAATGCCATGTAGCTTCCTGTTTATATAATGTGGTGCACAACATATCTATCAACAAGGCTCTACTAGACATGACTTGTAGACTCCCTAGGATAGAACTGCTCTGATACTAAGTTTGTCACGCCCCAAACCAGAAGAGGCGTGGCCGGCACCCGATGTCATACTCGGCCCGAGCGTACCACTCTATCACAGTAAAATTTGGAGGGGTAACCCTCAACTTAGGCCGATGAGGCCATATTCTAAATTATCTTAAAATAATGACTCTCTCATCTAAGGGGTAAACATATCCAAAAGCTGATATATATAATTTGCAGGCCGACAAAGCCGCCATGAACATCTACTGCCTTACAAAATATACAGGAATCGTCTACAAGACACTAGAGATAACTTAACTGTACAATGGTCGGATATGGCCTCGACCTACCCATCAAACCTGTATATATAAAATGGACTCCAAGGTCTAGACCTGGTAACTCCGAGGAAGTGGAGCTTACCAACCAAGCTGATATTTGACTCTATCTGTAGGGAGGGTCTGCAACTGTCAATCAGGATATACAGGCATGAAATGCAGCGTCCCTGGCAAAAGGGACGTCAGTATGAAATAATGTACCGAGTATGTAAGGAAACAAAATAATTGAAAGCTGAAACTGAAATGATAATCTAGTAACTGGAAGTCAAAGATAATCTGAAGATATGCTTACCTGCTGATACTGACTCAACTCTCTCAATATAGTAAGTAAAATAAATGTCCGGCCTTCTAAGGCTCGGTATGTGTAACTGCTCTGCCATAGTAGGCTCGCTCATAGGCGATCGGCCATACTAGGCTCTGTATCTCGGCCATTCTAGGCTCGCTCATAGGCGCATAGTAGGTTCAGTATATAACTTATCATCTAATCAGAGGTTGCCCAATAGGGGCCTGCCCACCGATTATAGCTCGGTGGTGGTGAAAATACTGTAATACTATATATATAGACGCTCTACTCTCTTGACTGAAAGATGACAAACTTAACTGAATAGAAAGTCCCAATAAGGGAGAATACTGTAACTTGTGAGACCAGGATAATGTGAATAAATTCATAAATTTGAACTTCTCTTTATGTCTCATTATCAAACACATGTCATTTTAGGATCATGACAAAATTAAGGAAAGGTTAAGCCTTAAGATACCTTATCACAATCTTTCAAATCACCAAGTTGAACTCGCCTCTTCGCACCTTAATCTACAACAATGATAATAATACTATCATTAAGTTACGAAAGGTACAACTATCTCACAACGAACGTCAAATTTATTTTGTGTAAAAACGGGCAGCATCTCCCCTATAATCCTTACTTCCTCCAAATTCAAGGTACCAGCAACAACACAAGAAACAACAATATCAACATATATACATTATTTTCCAACCTTATATACACCATAAAATACTACAAAATAGCCCAACACACCACAATCTCTTCATACACAAAACGACCACTGTAGTAGTGTCAAACAGCCCGAATATGTTATGACGAACGAACAGCCCTACACCCTGCATTTATGTGGTATTTATCCATACCCTTCATCCTCCAAAACTCCAGAAAACGGTAGTAAAACACGCAATCCAACAGCAACACAAAACAATCCACAAAACAGTCTGCTACAAGTGAATAATTCAAACTCACGGCTTCCGATCACCGTCCCGTGAGTTCTTACAATTATAGAACGAATTTCCATACATCTCCAGCATAAAACAAATGGATGAAAGAGAGCATTAAACATACCTTATTTGTTGAATAACTCATCTCCTATCTTGGTTCTTCAAACTCTAGGTTTTACCTCCAACTAGAACTTGAAAAGGAGAGAAAATCAATTAGGGTTTGTGGGAAATTTTTGGGAGGATGTTTGCAGGGGTTTAGGTCTGGTTATTGTGTTATATAATTTAGTATTATATTTCAGGATATAAGCTCTTAAATGATCTCTTTGGCCGACCCGAAATAGCCCCTTTTTGGACTCTCATTTAAGCAAGTAGGTGACACACCTACTTGTCACCTAGTAGTTTGCGCAGTCTCGCGGAAACACATATATCTCTCTACTCCGATGTCGTATTGAAAAATGGTTTAATGAGTTAGAAAATAGACTCATAGATCTTAAATTTGGTAGGTTCATCATCCCCTAAATCCAAGTATATTGGGAGAAAAGATCAGCTACATTTGACCTAAGTTTCAACACATTTATAAATGGAACTTGTGATGACATTTTCCAACTTTTGTTTCACGACATGCTTGACTTCAAAACATAACACACGACGTTCATATGACTAAAATAACTCATAATATAATATCCTTATAATGTTANCGACCGACTACTCGAGTACGTACCACTACTACTCGTCGTGTCCGGTAACGAACGACAGTACGACGTACGCGTAGGAGCCGACTACGACTACCGGGCCTCCACCTCTACGGATGGCCCGTACCCACCTGCCCTCGCCCCTCGGTGGCCAGACAGCTGATGCTGTAATCATAAGCTGCTGACTGATAGGTGGGGATTTTGACTACTTATTAGCACCTTTTAGCTTTTGTTTTAGTCCATAAGTGTTTAATTGTGTTCCCGAAAACTAATGAAATATGCTTAATTGCAGGAGTATTGGAAAATGAGCCACTAAGATGAAATCTAACTCAAGAAGGAGTGATCTGAACTCAAGAACTAAAATAGGCACAGAAGCTCAAATTGCGGACTGCAGAATATCATCTGCGGCCGCAGATTGTGAAGGCGAGCCTACGAAGAAGCTAAGCAAGAGCAGAATGTTCAGAGAGTTCTCATTTCAATCTCAAAGGAAGTGCGGACCTCACAATTATTGTGCAGCCGCAGAAGATCAGCTATGCGACCACAATTGCATTTGAGCAGTCCGCAGAAGAGCCCTACGTGGCTTCACCAAGAAATATGCGGACTGTAGAAAATGAGAGATGCGATCGCGATTCAAAATTGTGCGGCCGCAAAGATCCAAAT
>NW_017678697.1:0-2351 GCF_001879085.1 Nicotiana attenuata
AAACTTGAACTCTATTCCCATTCGTCTCCGGGTGGGCGCCTGATTACCAAAACTTGAACTGTATTCCCTTGTTCTCCAGGTGGGCGCCTGATTGCCGAAACTTGAACTATCTTCCCTTGTTCTCTAGGTGGGCGCCTGATTGCCAAAACTTGAACTTTCTTCCCTTGTTCTCCATGTGGGCGCCTGATTAGCGAAACTTGAACTGTCTTCTCTTGTTCTCCAGTTGGGTGCCTGATTGCCAAAACTTGAACTGTATTCCCTTGTTCTCCAGGTGGGCGCCTGATTACCAAAACTTGAACTGTATTCCCTTGTTCTCCAGGTGGGCGCCTGATTGCCAAAACTTGAACTGTATTCCCTTGTTCTCCAGGTGGGCGCCTGATTGCCAAAACTTGAACTGTATTCCCTTGTTCTCCAGGTGGGCGCCTGATTGCCAAAACTTGAACTGTATTCCCTTGTTCTCCAGGTGGGCGCCTGATTGCCAAAACTTGAACTGTATTCCCTTGTTCTCCAGGTGGGCGCCTGATTGCCAAAACTTGAACTGTATTCCCTTGTTCTCCAGGTGGGCGCCTGATTGCCAAAACTTGAACTGTATTCCCTTGTTCTCCAGGTGGGCGCCTGATTGCCAAAACTTGAACTGTATTCCCTTGTTCTCCAGGTGGGCGCCTGATTGCCAAAACTTGAACTGTATTCCCTTGTTCTCCAGGTGGGCGCCTGATTGCCAAAACTTGAACTGTATTCCCTTGTTCTCCAGGTGGGCGCCTGATTGCCAAAACTTGAACTGTATTCCCTTGTTCTCCAGGTGGGCGCCTGATTGCCAAAACTTGAACTGTATTCCCTTGTTCTCCAGGTGGGCGCCTGATTGCCAAAACTTGAACTGTATTCCCTTGTTCTCCAGGTGGGCGCCTGATTGCCAAAACTTGAACTGTATTCCCTTGTTCTCCAGGTGGGCGCCTGATTGCCAAAACTTGAACTGTATTCCCTTGTTCTCCAGGTGGGCGCCTGATTGCCAAAACTTGAACTGTATTCCCTTGTTCTCCAGGTGGGCGCCTGATTGCCAAAACTTGAACTGTATTCCCTTGTTCTCCAGGTGGGCGCCTGATTGCCAAAACTTGAACTGTATTCCCTTGTTCTCCAGGTGGGCGCCTGATTGCCAAAACTTGAACTGTATTCCCTTGTTCTCCAGGTGGGCGCCTGATTGCCAAAACTTGAACTGTATTCCCTTGTTCTCCAGGTGGGCGCCTGATTGCCAAAACTTGAACTGTATTCCCTTGTTCTCCAGGTGGGCGCCTGATTGCCAAAACTTGAACTGTATTCCCTTGTTCTCCAGGTGGGCGCCTGATTGCCAAAACTTGAACTGTATTCCCTTGTTCTCCAGGTGGGCGCCTGATTGCCAAAACTTGAACTGTATTCCCTTGTTCTCCAGGTGGGCGCCTGATTGCCAAAACTTGAACTGTATTCCCTTGTTCTCCAGGTGGGCGCCTGATTGCCAAAACTTGAACTGTATTCCCTTGTTCTCCAGGTGGGCGCCTGATTGCCAAAACTTGAACTGTATTCCCTTGTTCTCCAGGTGGGCGCCTGATTGCCAAAACTTGAACTGTATTCCCTTGTTCTCCAGGTGGGCGCCTGATTGCCAAAACTTGAACTGTATTCCCTTGTTCTCCAGGTGGGCGCCTGATTGCCAAAACTTGAACTGTATTCCCTTGTTCTCCAGGTGGGCGCCTGATTGCCAAAACTTGAACTGTATTCCCTTGTTCTCCAGGTGGGCGCCTGATTGCCAAAACTTGAACTGTATTCCCTTGTTCTCCAGGTGGGCGCCTGATTGCCAAAACTTGAACTGTATTCCCTTGTTCTCCAGGTGGGCGCCTGATTGCCAAAACTTGAACTGTATTCCCTTGTTCTCCAGGTGGGCGCCTGATTGCCAAAACTTGAACTGTATTCCCTTGTTCTCCAGGTGGGCGCCTGATTGCCAAAACTTGAACTGTATTCCCTTGTTCTCCAGGTGGGCGCCTGATTGCCCAAACTTGAACTGTATTCCCTTGTTCTCCAGGTGGGCGCCTGATTGCTAAAACCTTAACTGTATTCCCTTGTTTTCCAGGTGGGCGCCTGATTGCCAAAACTTGAACTGTATTCCCTTGTTCTCCTGGTGGGCGGCTGATTATAGAAACTTGAACTGTATTCCCTTGTTCTCTAGCTGGGTGCCTGATTGCCAAAACT
Source organism: Nicotiana attenuata (assembly GCF_001879085.1). NCBI lineage: Eukaryota > Viridiplantae > Streptophyta > Magnoliopsida > Solanales > Solanaceae > Nicotiana > Nicotiana attenuata. Next base: position 2,215 of record NW_017678697.1, read on the forward strand.
TGAACTGTATTCCCTTGTTCTCCAGGTGGGCGCCTGATTACCAAAACTTGAACTGTCTTCCCTTATTCTCCAGGTGGGCGCCTGATTGCCGAAACTTGAACTGTATTCCCTTGTTCTCCAGGTGGGCAGCTGATTAC
>NW_017678697.1:7293-7497 GCF_001879085.1 Nicotiana attenuata
GGGCGCCAGATTACCAAAACTTGAACTGTATTTCCTTGTTCTCTAGGTGGGCGCCTGATTGCCGAAACTTGAACTGTCTTCCCTTATTCTCCAGGTGGGCGCCTGATTGCCCAAGCTTGAACTGTATTCCCTTGTTCTCCAGGTGGGCGCCTGATTGCTAAAACCTTAACTGTATTCCCTTGTTTTCCAGGTGGGCGCCTGATT
>NW_017678697.1:9279-9836 GCF_001879085.1 Nicotiana attenuata
GAAACTTGGATTGTATTCCCTTGTTTTCCAGGTGGGCGCCTGATTGCCAAAACTTGATCTGTAATCCCTTTGTTCTCCAGGTGGGCGCCTGATTACCAAAACTTGAACTGTATTCCCTTGTTCTCCAGGTGGGTGCCTGATTGCTGAAACCTGAACTGTCTTCCCTTGTTCTCCAAGTAGGCACTTGATTGCCGAAGCTGGAACTGTCTTCCCTTGTTCTCTAGGTAGGTGCCTAATTGTCGAAACTTGAACTGTCTTCCCTTGTTCTCGAGGTGGGCGCCTGATTGCAGAAACTTCAACTGTCTTCCCTTGTTCTCCAGGTGGGCGCCTGATTGCCAAAACTTGAACTGTATTCCCTTGTTCTCTAGGTGGGCGCCTGATTGCCAAAACTTGAACTGTCTTCCCTTATTCTCCAGGTTGGCGCCTGATTGCCGAAACTTGAACTGTATTCCCTTGTTCTCTAGGTGGGAAGCTGATTACGGAAACTTGAACTGTATTCCCTTGTTCTCCAGGTGTGCACATGATTGCCAAAACTTGAACTGTATTCCCTTGTTCTC
>NW_017678697.1:14086-14799 GCF_001879085.1 Nicotiana attenuata
TTCCCTTGTTCTCCAGGTGGGCGCCTGATTGCAGAAACTTGAACTGTCTTCCCTTGTTCTCGAGGTGGGCGCCTGATTGCCAAAACTTGAACTGTATTCCCTTATTCTCCAGGTTGGCGCCTGATTGTCGAAACTTGAACTGTATTCCCTTGTTCTCCAGGTGGGCAGCTGATTAAAGAAACTTGAACTGTATTCCCTTGTTCTCCAGGTGGGCACTTGATTGCAAAAACTTGAACTGTATTCCATTGTTCTCCGGGTGGGCGCTTGATTACCAAAACATTAACTGTATTCCCTTGTTCTCCATTCGGACGCCTGATTGCCGAAACTTGAACTGTCTTCCCTTGTTCTCCAGGTGGGCGCCTGATTGCTGAAACTTGAACTGTATTCTCGTGTTCTCCAGGTGGGCGCCTGATTGCCCAAACTTGAACTGTATTCCCTTATTTTCCAGGTGGGCGCCTGATTGCCAAAACTTGAACTGTATTCCCTTTGTTCTCCAGGTAGGCGCTTGATTGCCGAAACTTGAACTGTCTTCCCTTATTCTCTAGGTGGGTGCCTAATTGCTTAAACTGAAACTGTCTTCCTTTGTTCTCAAGGTAGGCGCCTTATTGCCAAAACTTGAACTGTATTCCCTTGTTCTCCAGGTGGGCGCCTGATTGCCAATACTCGAACTATATTCCCTTGTTCTCCAGATGGGCGCCTGATTGCCAAAACTT
>NW_017678697.1:14979-15394 GCF_001879085.1 Nicotiana attenuata
ATTGCAGAAACTTGAACTGTCTTCCCTTGTTCTCCAGGTGGGCGCTTGATTGCCAAAACTTGAACTTTATTCCCTTATTCTCCAGTTGGCGCCTGATTGCCAAAACTTTAACTGTATTCCCTTGTTCTCCATGTGGGCAGCTGATTAGAGAAACTTGAACTTTATTCCCTTGTTCTCCAGGTGGGCACTTGATTGCCAAAACTAGAACTGTATTCCATTATTCTCCGGGTGGGCGCCTGATTACCAAAACTTGAACTGTATTCCCTTGTTCTCCCGGTAGGCGCCTGATAGCCGAAACTTGAAGTGTCTTTCCTTGTTCTCCAGGTGGGCGCCTGATTGCTGAAACTTGAACTGTCTTCTCTTGTTCTCCAGTTGGGCGCCTGATTGCCAAAATATGAACTGTATTCCCTTGTTC
>NW_017678697.1:19977-20416 GCF_001879085.1 Nicotiana attenuata
TGAACTGTATTCCCTTGTTCTCCAGGTGGGCGCCTATTTTCCAAAACATAAACTGTATTCCCTTGTTCTCTATGTGGGCGCCTGATTGTCGAAACTTGTACTGTCTTCCCTTATTCTCCAAGTGGGCGCCTGATTGACAAAACTTGAACTGTATTCCCTTGCTCTCCAGGTGGCGCCTGATTGCCAAAACTTGAACTGTATTCCCTTATTCTCCAGGTGGGCGCCTGATTGCCAAAACGTGAACTGTATTCCCTTGTTCTCCTGGTGGGCGCCTGATTGGTGACAAACTTGAACTGTCTTCCCATGTTCTCCAGGTAGGCGTCTGATTGCCAAAACTTGAATGTCCTCCCTTGTTCTCCAAGTAGGCACCTGATTGCCGAAGCTGGAACTGTCTTCCCTTGTTCTCCAGGTGGGTGCCTAGTTGTCGAAGCTTGAACTG
>NW_017678698.1:0-12792 GCF_001879085.1 Nicotiana attenuata
TTGCAGACTTTTTCTTCTTCGCGATCGCGGCCCCTTTATCGCGATCGCGTAGTGCAATCTTGGAGGAGGACCAGTTTCTTCTACGCGTTTGCGTCCAATTCCCCAGTGTTCGCGAAGCCCTTTTTTTTCGCCCTTCGCGTTCGCAGCCAGCCCTCGCGTTCGCGTAGTGTTATTTAACGTTGAGGGTTGTGCCTATTCTTCTTCGTCGCGTTCACATGCCTCTAGTCGCGTTCACGTAGCTTTGCCAGCCCAGGCCTTCGCGTTCGCGTACCTTTCCACGCATTCGCGAAGGGCAATTTTACAGCCTTCATTTTTCCTTCTTTGCGAACGCGTGACTCCTCCGCGTTCGCGATGCATTAAATGTCTGGGCAGATATAAACATTTCAAAATGAGGGTTTAGCCATATTTACCAAAACTCAAGCTTGGGAGCTCGGATTTGAGGGAGATTTTGAGGGTTTTTCAGGAACAACGATTGGGTAACGATTCGATACTCCTTTTTGCTCATAACCCACTAATCTAATCATGAATTCCTCCTTTAATTTTGGATTTTGAATGAAAAATTGTTAAAACTTCCTAGACCAAATTATTGAGTTTTGAGTGGGTGTTTGATCTCCGATTTGAGAGATTTTTATATGGTTAGAATCGTGAGAGTACGAGGGTTCTGAATATGTTAATTGTATCAGATTCCGAGGCGTTGGCTTGACGGGCATTTTGGTTATTTTACCTAATTTCGCGCCATAGCTTTGAATTAAATCGTAGAATCAGTTGCTTGAGATGCTATTTACGATATGTAATTGAATTGAATAGATTTGAGTCATTTGGAGTAGGATACTCGTGGCAAACGTGTGGTTTCAAGTTGATTTTGGAGCCGGTCGGTTCGAGGTAAGTGGCTTGTCTAACCTTGTGTGGGGGACCTTCCCCTTAGGATTGGTATATTTGATAGCTGAATTGCATTATACGTGAGGTGACGAGCGCATACTTGTGCAAGTCATTGGATAACCCGGTCTTTCTTAAAATAATTATTAGCAAATTCCTTTCCTGCCTTATTATACTTGCAAATTTAGCGTGTTGTTAGTTAGAAAAGCATGTTAGTGGACTTAAATTGCCTTGATTGCACTACATGAAGCATGTTAGGCTAGACTTACTTGTTTCCTTTATATGAAATATCATTTCTGAATATATTCTGGTTGTTGCTGCGTGTTTACATTGGGACTGCGGATGTGGGATTCCGGTAGCTCCCCCTTTGTTTGTTTACTTTGGGACTACGGGTTAGATTTCCCGTAGATCCCCCTGCACAGTGATATGGAACTATGAGAATGCACCCGGTAGATTCCCCCAGTACTGGGTATTTACATTGGGACTACGGACCGGGGTTCCGGTAGATCCCCGCGCATTGATAATTGGACAACGGGACGGTATCCCGGGAGATCCGCTGGACAGTTGATGAAAGGGGCTACAGGACGGTATCCTAGGAGATCCTCGTTGATTACTATTGGTATTAAGCTGTAATTATTTTACGAGTTTACTCTGTTCTTTTTGTAATTTTGTTGTTGCCTTGTATAACTTGTTTCATTTCTCTGTTGTATTTGCCTATTTCACACTGTTGAAACTTTATATTATGTTTGACCTCAGTAGGGCCCTGACCTTCCTTGTCACTACCCAACCGAGGTTAGGTTTGGCACTTACTGAGTACCGCTATGGTGTACTCATGCCCTTTCTGCGCATGTTTTTCATGTGCAGATCCAGGTACCTCCACCCAGGCGTATCACCATCGAGGCGGAGAGATCTAGCGAAGACTTCGAGGTACAAATGCCGCGTCCGTAGACCAAGGAGTCTCGATCTTATTCTAGCTTTAGCAGTTATCCTTCCTTTCTTACTGTTGTTTTAGACATTCTGGAGTTAGAGCAGTGTATTACATTCTGTTAGCTTGTATTCCCGTGAGTTTTCGGGTTTTGGGATAATATTGTAGACTTCCGCGTTATTGAGTTGTATATGCCGGCGGCATCTATATATATATAGTTTTCTTCCTAATGTTCAGTTTTAAATTATAAATTTCCGCAAGTTGCATTGTTCCGCATTGTTAGGCCTACTTAGTCGTAGGGACTACGAGTCGTCACGACATGTTCACGGAGGGCAAACTAGGATCGTAACAGAGTAGGAATTATTTTATTTACAGAGTCGCCACTTGGAATTGATTTTTCGGTCTTCCAAGTCACCTTTTATTTGAATCCCTTGTCAAAGGAAGGTTTGACTCTATTTTTTATCGGGCTGCGAAAACAAAGTTCGGGTAAGGAATTTCGTTGATCGGAAGAAAGTATAAGGCATTCCCGAATCTGGTGGTTCTAGGACGGTCGCTTTATTGACTTAAAACTTAGCTTGAATTAATTTTTGACAAACTGTGATTTATACCTTAAATACTATCATCTATTATTACATAGGAATTAATAAATTTGGCCTAGAAGCGTGCAGCACACAAGGTCCTTATTTCATTATATGTACTAAAAGAAGGAACATGTCGGTACCCATGGTTTAAATACAATAATATTATAATCATAAAGACAAGACTCGATCGATATACAACATTTTAGTTTCTTGGTTAGAGTCTAATTATACGAAATTCTCTCTCTGGGAAAAATGGATCCCCAGCCTTATGCACCACAACACACGATACCACCCAAACCCCCAGATATTGATCAAGACAAGATCAAACCTACTTTCAAAGAAATGTTAACCACTTCAAATCCAATGCTCTTCACACCTATTGATAATCAATCCAACATGGATTTCCCAAGTATTGGAACAGAAGAACTCCTGTTTGATCATACTACTTTAGCTCTTTCACGGGGCATCAAATTCATCTCACTCACTGAGGAGGAGAAAGTAAGAATTTATGAGCCATGGAAAAATGCTATCATTGTGAAACCGGTGGTCAAACGAATGCTACATCACTATCTATAGAAAAAAAAATCAAGACCTGTGGAGACCAACGGAAGATTTCCAATTAATTGATCTCGGAGAAGACTACTACATACATTAAATTCAAAGGAGGGAAGGTAAAATTGGACAAAGCTATACATCTAAGGTCGTTGGTTTATCAAAGGCTCTTCCTCTCATTACAAGATGGAAGCCAAATTTTGTTGCTACCAAAGACAAAGTAACAAATTTGGCGGTATGGGTTAGACTTCCCCAATTACCTACTGAATTTTACGATGGAAAAAATCTAGCAAAAAATTGGTAATGCAATTGGCCGGCTACTAAAAATAGATGTTTGTACATCCACCACCCTGAGAGGTCGTTATGCAAGACTATGTGTAGAGCTCACTTTGAAAATCCCAGTCTGACCTTTTCTGTATGTTGGTCACCACAAGTAAGTAATCCATTATGAAGGAGAAAATTTCCTTTGTAAAAATTGTGGACGGCTAGGACACATAGCTAAACAATGTTCCTATATTTTTTCACAAATTAAAAGACAATGAAGAACCTAACAGGTAGCAATCAACAACATCAAAGGCTGAGGAGATACAAGAAAGATAGAAAACAGTTTCTTTTTCTAAAGGAAAACAACAAGGTGCAAGAGGTAATCAAAAGCAAATCAGTACAAATCCGATAAAAAAATCAAATGGCCCAGGTATCTCAGTTAAATGTTAAATACCAACTTTGGTAAGTACTTAGACACACAAATCTTACAATACAAATTTAAAGACCATAAGAATGCTTCTCCTCCACTACACACACACAATCCTCAATCTACGGCCACTATGGTTAGTGATCAAACCAACTTTGACAACAAAAAATAACTTTTCCCTTCCAAGTGAAGAGCCAGTGGCTTTGGAAGAAACCACCAAGGGAGGAAAAATCCAAAAAGATATTTTTTATAATTGCCATGCAATTGAACAAATGTCCCTTACTAACAAAGACATTGACATGCTGGACACAAACGTGTCTTCTTCTATTAGTCCTAGTCATCACATTAACAAGGTGACCATGCAAGATTACCATCAAAGTGACCATACTACCCCTAGCAAAAAATACAACGGAGTAGTCAATACTAATCTTACTAACGAGCAAATTGGTAATAAACCAATGATTACCCAAACCCTCAAGCAAGATCTTTCCTCAAGATCTGATCATCTCTCACCCCCTAAGCATGCCATCCAAATGGCGAAATAAAAAGAAAAAACTGGACAAGTGTCTTCCAACCTAGAGCACGCAAAGGATATGAAAAATCAACCTATAAAACTCAATCTTGGGGACTCAAACGGCATGCAAAAAGAATCCCTAATCATTACCCTATCAACCAATCCCTACCATATATCTAATAGCCCCTCCCCCCACGCCTATGTTAGAGTCTTTAAGTACACAAAACACCATCCACAATCCCCGCATACCATCATCTCTAAGGAGACGACACAGACTTCTCCAAATTCTTCGACAACACAGAATTGCCATGGAAAACCTTCCACCTCTTCACCCTCAACCAGAAAATCTTCAAATAATTTACGCTCAACCACCACAAGTACAAAATTATCAACCTGTGTCATGGATGGAGATGGGCCTGATGGGACATGCATGCTCATTCAATGTCCAGATAAATGGCCAGGACTCGATCATCATACTTCACGAAACTCAATACCTAGCCCAATTTGTGACAGAAGGTATGAGGTTGTCCATGAACAATTACCTCCATCAGGCATGGCTTAACAACATCCTTCAACCCCTAGCACCATTAGTGAATCCCCAACTAGTCCATGCAATGAGGAACCAGTGGAACTTACCTCTACACTTCAATCTGATCTACCCACAAAATGCACTCCTGGACATGTCGTTCTTCATGCAAGAGAATTTATCTCAACTGAATCCCATATTCCTACCATGGGAACAACCTCAGCCAACCAAAGAGCCACCAATACCATAACCTCATCAACAACCTTGCTCTCCTCCCGACAATCAAGTACATGCACCAGACCCAGTAGAGGCAGAAATGGAAGAGAAGGACGAACCCCTCAATCTACTCTTAAAAAAAGTCCTAGAAATCTCAAGTCTCAATGGAGTAAAAGTGTTTCTCTTCACGGAGAGGCAAGAGAAGAGGCACGTGCTCAGTTGCCCATTAGCATTATGCAAATGCTCGATGGACATAAGACCACCACAGGATCCAACAGTGGGAAACAGAGCCATGATCCTAGTTCCATAAATGAGAAAGAACCCAGTCCTAGGGGCAGTGAGGGAAAATGGGGATCCGGACAACTCGAATCTTAATATCTCAATGAATCGACCTACTAATATTATCATTTGGAACATAAGGGGAGGGAACACTGACAACTTCAGGAGGAACTTCAGGGAAATGGTAGATACACATAGACCTTGCATGGTGGCTTTGTTAGAAACTAGAATGGGAAATCATTTGGAGTTGCTGGACGATTTTGGATTTACTGAATTATTAGAAGTGTCAGTTGAAGGCCAAGCAGGAGGGATAGTGATCTTGTACAACCATGGAATTGTCACAATTCAAAACTTTGTTCGAAGGGATCATGAAATTCATGCTACGATTGAGGTAACTCCTATATGTAAATATTGGATTTTTAGTGCTACCTATGCTAGTACAAATATGCTCAACAGAAATAAGATGTGGGATAATCTAGAGAACATTATCCATAATTATGATTTTCGTTGGTTATTTGGGGGAGATTTCAATGATGTTTTCTGCTCAAATGAAAAATTTGGTGGCAATTGAATAAAGGACAGTGGGGCAAAATATCTTTGGTCAAAGATTAACAATTGTAACTTAATTGAATTAGGGTATAAAGGGTGTAAATATACTTGGTCCAATCATAGACATAAGAATAAGGGTTTGGTTATGGAAAGGTTGGATAAGGTGTTAGGAAATGAGGAATGGATTAACCTATTCCCAAAGAGCTCTATTATACACCTTCCTAAGACTCATTCGGACCATAACCCTATCTTAGTTGAATTAATCCCTAAAAATAATTTCCTATACAAGCCACCCTTTATACTTGAGACTTACTGGTGCAAGCATCAAGAATTCAAGTCCCTAGTTCAGAACAATTGGACAAACACTGACTATAATAGAGCTAGCAGTATGTTCATAGAAAGAGTAAAGGCTTGGAAGCATTACACATTTGGTGATATAATGGGAAAAAGAAAAAGAAAAATCATTGCCTGGCTTCAAGGTATTCAAAATTCCAAGCACTATCCTTATAGTATTTTCCTCCAAACCCTAGAAACCAACCTAAAAAAAGATTACAATGATTTACTTATAATAGAAGAAGACTATTGGAAATTAAGGTCAAGGGTTATGTGGCTAAACAAGGCAGATTCTAACACTAAATTCTTCCACATTTCTGCCTCCAATAGAAAAAGCAAAAATAAGATCAATTTCTTTAAAAATCCTTGGGGGTCCGTAGCTAATTTAGGCTTGAAATGCCGAAGTTTCAATTTTTGAAGTTTCCGGTCTGATGGTAAGATATTGATCCGAAGGTTGGAATGGAATTCTGGAAGTTGCAATAGTTCCGTCATGTTATTTGGGATGTGTGTGCAAAATTTCAGGTCATTCGGACGTGGTTTGCTTAGGTTTTTGATCGAAAGCATATTTTGAGAGCATTTGAAGTTCTTAGGCTTAAATCCTTGATTAATTCGAGTTTCTGGCGTTGTTTTAGGTTGGTTAAGGATTGGTACTAAGTTTTAATGATGTTACGGATATGTCCGTAGGTTTGTTGAGGTCCCGAGGGCCCGGGGTTGTTTCGAGTGCTCGAACGGGCGTATTTTAGTAGTTAGTTTAAAAATTAGGCAGTATTTTTGNCGAAGCCCTTTCTTTTCCCCCTTCGCGTTCGCAGCCAGCCCTCGCGTTCGCATAGTGTTATTTAACGTTGAGGGTTGTGCCTATTCTTCTTCGTCGCGTTCACATGCCTCTAGTCGCGTTCACGTAGCTTTGCCAGCCCAGGCCTTCGCGTTCTCGTACCTTTCCACACATTCGCGAAGGGCAATTTTACAGCCTTCATTTTTCCTTCTTTGCGAACGCGTGACTCCTCCGCGTTCGCGATGCATTAAATGTCTGGGCAGATATAAACATTTCAAAATAAGGGTTTAGCCATTTTTACCAAAACTCAAGCTTGGGAGCTCGGATTTGAGGCAGATTTTGAGGGTTTTTCAGGGACAACAATTGGGTAACGATTCTATACTCCTTTTTGCTCATAACCCACTAATCTAATCATGAATTCCTCCTTTAATTTCGGATTTTGAATGAAAAATTGGTAAAACTTCCTAGACCAAATTATTGAGTTTTGAGTGGGTGTTTGATCTCCAATTTGAGAGATTTTTATATGGTTACACTCGTGAGAGTACGGGGTTCTGAATATGTTAATTTCATCCGATTCCGAGGCGTTGGCTTGAGGGGCATTTTGGTTATTTTACCTAATTTCGCATCATAACTTTGAATTAAATTGTAGAATCAGTTGCTTGAGATGTTATTTACGATATGTAATTGAATTGTATAGATTTGGGCCATTTGGAGTCAGATACTCGTGGCAAACATGTTGTTTCAAGTTGATTTTGGAGCCGGTTCGAGGTAAGTGGCTTGTCTAACCTTGTGTGGGGGACCTTCCCCTTAGGATTGGTATATTTGATAGCTGAATTGCCTTGTACGTGAGGTGACGAGCGCATACTTGTGCAAGTCGTTGGATAACCCGGTCTTTCTTAAAATATTTATTAGCATATTCCTTTCCTGCCTTATTATACTTGCAAATTTAGCGTGTTGTTAGTTAGAAAAGCATGTTAGTGGACTTAAATTGCCTATTTGCTTAAATTGCCTTGATTGCACTACGTGAAGCATGTTAGGCTAGAATTGCTTGTTTCCTTGATACGAAATTTCATTTCTAAATATATTCTGTTTCTTGCTGCGTGTTTACATTGGGACTACGGATGTGGGATTCCGGTAGCTCCCCCCTTTGTTTGTTTACTTTGGGACTACGGGTTAGATTCCCGGTAGATCCCCCTGCACAGTGATATGGAACTACGAGAATGCACCCGATAGATTCCCCCAGTACTAAGTATTTTCATTGGGACTACGGACCGGGGTTCCGGTAGATCCCCGTGCATTGATAATTGGACTACGGGACGGTATCCCGGGAGATCCGCTGGACAGTTGATGAAAGGGGCTACAGGACGGTATCCTGGGAGATCCTCGTTGATTACTATTGGTATTAAGCTGTAATTATTTTACGAGTTTACTCTGTTCTTTTTGTAATTTTGTTGTTGCCTTGTATAACTTTTCTCATTTCTCTGTTGTATTTGCCTATTTCACACTGTTGAAACTTTATATTATGTTTGACCTCAGTAGGGCCCTGACCTTCCTTGTCATTACCCAACCGAGGTTAGATTTGGCACTTACTGAGTACCGCTGTGGTGTACTCATGCCCTTTCTGCGTATGTTTTTCATGTGCAGATCCAGGTACCTCCACCCAGGCGTATCACCCTCGAGGCGGAGAGATCTAGCAAAGACTTCTAGGTACATCTGCCGCGTCCGCGGACCAAGGAGTCCCTATCTTATTCTAGATTTAGGAGTTATCCTTCCTTTCTTACTGTTGTTTTAGACATTCTGGAGTTAGAGCAGTGTATTACATTCTGTTAGCTTGTATTCCTGTGAGTTTTCGGGTTTTGGGATGATATTGTAGACTTCCGCATTATTGAGTTGTATATGCCAGCGGCATCTATATATATATACAGTTTTCTTCCTGATGTTCAGTTTTAAATTATAAATTTCCGCAAGTTGCATTGTTCCGCATTGTTAGGCCTACCTAGTTGTAGGGACTAGGAGTCGTCACGACATGTTCACGGAGGGCGAACTGGGGTCGTAACAGAGTAGGAATTATTTTATTTACAGAGTCGCCACTTGGAATTGATTTTTCGGTATTTCAAGTCACCTTTTATTTGAATCCGTAGTCAAAGGAAGGTTTGACTCTATTTTTTATCGGGCTGCGAAAACAAAGTTCGGGTAAGGAATTTTGTTGATCGGAAGAAAGTATAAGGCATTCCCGAATCCAGTAGTTCTAAAACGGTCGCTTTATTGACTTAAAACTTAGCTTGAATTAATTTTTGACAAACTGTGATTTATACCTTAAATTACTATCATCTATTATTACTTAGAAATTAATAAATTTGGCCTAGAAGCGTGCAGCACACAAGGTCCTTATTTGATTATATGTATTAAAACAAGGAACATGTCGGTACCCATGGTTTAAATACAATAATATTATAATCATAAAGACAAGACTCGATCGATATACAACATTTTAGTTTCTTGGTTAGAGTATAATTATACAAAACTCTCTCTCTGGGAAAAATGGATCCCCAGCCTTATGCACCACAACACACGATACCACCCAAACCCCCAGATATTGATCAAGACAAGATCAAACCTACTTTCAAAGAAATGTTAACCACTTCAAATCCAATGCTCTTCACACCTATTGATAATCAATCCAACATAGATTTCCCAAGTATTGGAATATAAGATCTCCTGTTTGATCATACTACTTTAGAACTTTCACGGGGCATCAAATTCATCTCACTCACTGAGGAGGAGAAAGTATGAATTTATGAGCCATGGAAAAATGCTATCATTGTGAAACCGGTGGTCAAACGAATGTTACATCACTATCTATAGAAAAAAAAAATCAAGACCTATGGAGACCAACGGAAGATTTCCAATTAATTGATCTCGGAGAAGACTACTACATCATTAAATTCAAGAGGGAGGAAAATTTGGACAAAGCTATACATCAAGGTCCTTGGTTCATCAACGGGCACTTCCTCTCCATTATAAGATGGAAGCCAAATTTTGTTGCTACCAAAGACAAAGTAACAAATTTGGCGGTATGGGTTAGACTTCCCCAATTACCTACTGAATTTTACGATGGAAAAAATCTAGCAAAAAATTGGTAATGCAATTGGCCGGCTACTAAAAATAGATGTTTGTACATCCACCACCCTGAGAGGTCGTTATGCAAGACTATGTGTAGAGCTCACTTTGAAAATCCCAGTCTGACCTTTTCTGTATGTTGGTCACCACAAGTAAGTAATCCATTATGAAGGAGAAAATTTCCTTTGTAAAAATTGTGGACGGCTAGGACACATAGCTAAACAATGTTCCTATATTTTTTCACAAATTAAAAGACAATGAAGAACCTAACAGGTAGCAATCAACAACATAAAAGGCTGAGGAGATACAAGAAGGATGGAAAACAGTTTCTTTTTCTAAAGGAAAACAACAAGGTGCAAGAGGTAATCAAAAGCAAATCAGTACAAATCCGATAAAAAAATCAAATGGCCCAGGTATCTCAGTTAAATTGTTAAATACCAACTTTGGTAAGTACTTATATACACAACTCTAACAATACAAATCTAAAGACCATAAGAATGCTTCTCCTCCACTACATACACACAATCCTCAATCTACGGCCACTATGGTTAGTGATCAAACCAACTTGACAACAAGAAACAACTTTTCCCTTCTAAGTGAAGAGCCAATGATTTTGGAAGAAACCACCAAGGGAGGAAAAATCCAAAAAGATATTATTTATAAATTGCCATGCAATTGAACAAATGTCCCTAACTAATAAAGACATTGACATGCTGGACACAAACGTGTCTTCTTCTATTAGTTCTACTAATCAGATTAACAAGGTGACCATGCAAGATTACCATCAAAGTAACCATACTACCCCTAGTAAAAAACACAATGGAGTAGTCAATACTAATCTTACTAACGAGCAAATTGGTAATAAACCAATGATTACCCAAACCCTCAAGCAAGATCTTTCCTCAAGATCTGATCATCTCTCACCCCATAAGCATGCCATCCAAATGGCGAAAGAAAAAGAAAAAACTGGACAAGTGTCTGCCAACCCAGAGCACGCAAAGGATATGGAAAATCAACCTATAAAACTCAATCTTGGGGACCCAAACGACATGCAAAAAGAATCCCTAATCATTGCCCTATCAACCGATCCCTCCCATATATCCAATAGCCCCTCCCCTACGCCTAAGTTAGAGTCTTTAAGTACACAAAACACCATCCACAATCCCCGCATACCATCATTTCTAAGGAGATGACACAGACTTCTCCAAATTCTTCGACAACACAGAATTGCCATGGAAAACCTTCCACCTCTTCACCCTCAAATAGAAAATCTTCAAATAATTTACTCTCAACCACCACAAGCACAAAATTATCAACCTGTGTCATGGATGGAGATGGGCCTGATGGGACATGCATGCTCATTCAATGTCCAGATAAATGGCCAGGACTCGATCATTATACTTCACGAAACTCAATACCTAGCCCAATTTGTGACAGAAGGTATGAGGTTGTCCATGAACAATTACCTCAATCAGGCATGGCTTAAAAACATCCTTCAACCCCTAGCACCATCAGTGAATCCCCAACTAGTCCATGCAATGAGGAACCAAAGGAACTTACCTCCATACATCAATCTGATCTACCCACAAAATGCACTCCTGGACATGCCCTTCTTCATGCAAGAGAATTTATCTCAACTGATTCCCATATTCCTATCATGGGAACAACCTCAGCCAACGAAAGAGCCACCAATACCATAACCTCATCAACAACCTCGCTCTCCTCCCCACAATCAAGTACATGCACCAGACCCAGTAGAGGCAGAAATGGAAGAGAAGGAGGAACCCCTCAATCTACTCTTAAAAAAAAGTCCTAGAAATCTCAAGTCTCGATGGAGTAAAAGTGTTTCTCTTCACGGAGAGGCAAGAGAAGAGGCACGTGCTCAGTTGCCCATTAGCATTATGCAAATGCTCGATGGACATAAGACTACCACAGGATCCAACACTGGGCAACAGAGCCATGATCCTAGTTCCATAAATGAGAAAGAACCCAGTCCTAGGGGCAGTGAGGGAAAATGGGGATCCGGCCAACTTGAATCTTAATATCTCAATGAATCGACCTACTAATATTATCATTTGGAACATAAGGGTAGGGAACACTGACAACTTCAGGAGGAACTTCAGGAAAATGATAGATACACATAGACCTTGCATGGTGGCATTGTTAGAAACTAGAATGGGAAATCATTTGGAGTTGCTGGAAGATTTTGGATTTACTGAATTATTAGAAGTGCCAGCTGAAGGCCAGGCAGGAGGGATAGTGATCTTGTACAACCATGGAATTGTCACAATTCAAAACTTTGTTCGAAGGGATCATGAAATTCATGCTACGATTGAGGTAACTCCTATACGTAAATATTGAATTTTTAGTGCTATCTATGCTAGTACAAATATGCTCAACAGAAATAAGATGTGGGATAATCTAGAGAACATTATCCATAATTATGATTGTCCTTGGTTATTAGGGGGAGATTTCAATGATGTTTTCTGCTCAAATGAAAAATTTGGTGGCAATTGTATAAAGGACAGTAGGGCAAAATATCTTTGGTCAAAGATTAACAATTGTAACTTAATTGACTTAGGGTACAAAGGGTGTAAATATACTTGGTCCAATCATAGACATAAGAATAAGGTTTTGATTATGGAAAGGTTGGATAAGGTGTTAGGAAATGAGGAATGGATTAACCTATTCCCAAAGAGCTCTATTATACACCTTCCTAAGACTCATTCGGACCATAACCCTATCTTAGTTGAATTAATCCCTAAAAATAATTTCCTATACAAGCCACCCTTTATACTTGAGACTTACTGGTGCAAGCATCAAGAATTCAAGTCCCTAGTTCAGAACAATTGGACAAA
>NW_017678698.1:12810-20410 GCF_001879085.1 Nicotiana attenuata
CGAAGTTTCAAGTTTTTGAAGTTTCCGGTCTGATGGTAAGATATTGATCCGAAGGTTGGAATGGAATTCTGGAAGTTGCAATAGTTCCGTCATGTTATTTGGGATGTGTGTGCAAAATTTCAGGTCATTCGGACGTGGTTTGCTTAGGTTTTTGATCGAAAGCATATTTTGAGAGCATTTGAAGTTCTTAGGCTTAAATCCTTGATTAATTCGAGTTTCTGGCGTTGTTTTAGGTGGTTAAGGATTGGTACAAGTTTTAATGATGTTACGGGATATGTCCGTAGGTTTGGTTGAGGTCCCGAGGGCCCCGGGGGTGTTTCGGATGCTCAACGGGGCATTTTAGAGTTGTTAAAAATTGCAGATTTTTGGCCTCAGCTGTTGTAGACTTTTTCTTCTTCGCGATCGCGGCCCCTTTCTCGCGATCGCATAGTGTAATCTTGGAGGAGGACCAATTTCTTCTATGCGTTCGTGTCCAATTCCCCCACGTTCGCGAAGCCCTGTCTTTTCCCCCTTCGCGTTCGCAGCCAGCCTTCGCGTTCGCGTAGTGTTTTTAACGCTAAGGGTTGTGCCTATTCTTCTTCATCACGTTCGCATGCCTCCAGTCGCGTTCGCGTAGCTTTGCCAGCCCAAGCCTTCGCGTTCGCGAAGGGCAATTTTATAGCCTTCATTTTTACTTTTTCGCGAACGCGCGACTCCCTCCGCGTTCGCGATGCATTAGATGTCTGGGCAGATATAAACATTTCAAAACGAGGGTTTAGCCATTTTTACCAAAACTCAAGCTTGGGAGCTCGGATTTGAGGGAGTTTTCGAGGGTTTTCAGGGACAACAATTGGGTAACGATTCTATACTCCTTTTTGCTCATAACCCACTAATCTAATCATGAATTCCTCCTTTAATTCGGATTTTGAATGAAAAATTGGTAAAACTTCCAAGACTAAATTATTGAGTTTTGAGTGGGTGTTTGACCTCTGATTTGAGAGATTTTTATATGGTTAGACTCGTGAGAGTATGAGGGTTTTGAATATGTTAATTTCACCCGATCCCGAGGCGTTAGACTAAGGGCCATTTTGGTCATTTTATCTAATTTCGCGTCTTAGCTTTGAATTAAATCGTAGAATCAGTTGCTTGAGATGTTATTTACGATATGTAATTGAATTGAATAGATTTGGGCCATTTGGAGTCGGACACTCGTGTCAAACGTGTGGTTTCGAGTTGATTTTGGAGCCGGTTCGAGGTAAGTAGCTTGTCTAACCTTGTGTGGGGGACCTTCCCCTTAGGATTGATATGTTTGATAGCTGAATTGCCTTGTGCGTGAGGTGACGACGCGCACTTGTGCAAATTGTTGGAAAACCCAGTCTTTCTTAAAATATTTATTAGCATATTCCTTTCCTGCTTTATTATACTTGCAAATTTAGCGTGTTGTTAGTTAGAAAAGCATGTTAGTGGACTTAAATTGCCTATTTGCTTAAATTGCCTTATTTGCACTACGTGAAGCATGTTAGTCTAGAATTACTTGTTTCCTTGATATTAAATTTCATTCTGAATATCTTCTGGCTATTGCTGTGTGTTTACATTGGGACTACGGATGTGGGATTCCGGTAGCTCCCCCCTTTATTTGTTTACTTTGGGACTACGGGTTAGATTCCCAGTAGATCCCCCTGCACACTGATATGGAACTACGAGAATGCACCCGGTAGATTCCCCTAGTACTGGGTATTTACATTGGGACTACGGACCGGGGTTCCGGTAGGTCCCCGCGCATTGATAATTGGACTACGGGACGGAATCCCGGGAGATCCGCTGGACAGTTGATGAAAGGCGCTACAGGACGGTATCCTGGGAGATCCTTGTTGATTACTATTGGTATTAAGCTGTTATTATTTTACGAGTTTACTCTGTTCTTTTTGCAATTTTGTTGTTGCCTTGTTTAACTTGTCTCATTTCTCTACTGTATTCATTTATATTGCCTATTTCACACTACTGAAACTTTATATTATGTTTGACCTCAGTAGGGCCCTGACCTTCCTCATTACTACCAACCGAGGTTAGGCTTGGCACTTACTGAGTACCGCTATGGTGTACTCATGCCCTTCCTGCGCATGTTTTTCAATTGCAGATCCATGTACCTCCACCCCGGCGTATCACCCTCGAGGCGGAGAGATCTAGTAGAGACTTCGAGGTATATCTGTCGCATCCGCAGACCAAGGAGTATCTATCTTATTCTAGCTTTAACAGTTATCCTTCCTTTCTTACTGTTGTTTTAGACATTCTGGAGTTAGAGCAGTGTATTACATTCTGTTAGCTTGTGTTCCCGTGAGTTTCCGGGTTTTGGGATGATATTGTAGACTTCCGCATTATTGAGTTGTATATGCCAAGCGGCATCTATATATATACAGTTTTCTTCTAGCTGTTCAGTTTTAAATTATAAACTTCGGCAAGTTGTATTGTTTCGCATTGTTAGGCTTACCTAGTCGTAGGGACTAGGTGCCGTCACGACATGTTCACGGAGGGCGAACTGGGGTTGTGACAAGTTGGTATCAGAGCTCTAGGTTCATAGGAGTCACGGAACACAGGCCGGTTTATTAGAGTCTCGCTGATCGGTACGGAGACGTCTGTACTTATCTACGAGAGGCTATGTAACTGTTAGGAAAAATTCCACTTCTTTTGATTTCCTTGTCGTGCGAGATTTTTGATATCACTACTAAACTTCTGTCTTTCTATTCTCTCACAGATGGTGAAGACACGTGCCACTCGAGATGATCAGGCACCCGCGCCCCCTACTGCAGCCGTCGGAGGCCGAGGCCGGGGTAGAGGTCGAGGACGCACGTGGTGTAGCCAGAGCACCTGCGCGAGCTGCCGCTGAGGTACCACTAGCAGATCCAGCAGGAGTCCTGGCACCTGGCACGCCTACTACTGCCACTACTACTCTCGCTCTTCAGGAGACTTTGGCTCCGTTCATGAGTATTTACACCACCTTGGCTGAGACAGGGTTGCTTCCCCTTGCTGCAGCCACATCCGAGGCCAGGGGAGGAGCACAGACTCCTGCAGCCCGCACTCCTGAGTAGCGAGTGCATGTCGATCAGGTTCCCGAGAATATTCCCGCACCGCCTGCAGCGCCAGTTCAGCCCGAGGGCATGGCAGCAGCTTCCGAGCAGGAGCAGTTGAGGCTTGAGAGGTTCAAGAGGTATAAGCCTCCTGAGTTCAGTGGTCTAGCATCTGAGGATGCTTTGGGATTTCTTGATGAGTGTTACCGCATTCTCCGTACTATGGGTATTTCTGGATCGAGCGGATTTTCTTACACTACCTTCCAGCTTCGAGGAGCCGCCTATGATTGGTGACGCACCTATGAGTTAGACAGTCCAGATGCGGCTGCTTCACTAACCTGGGCTCAGTTTTCGGATCTGTTCCTGCGATAGTATGTTCCTCAGAGCGTCAGGAACGCATGGCGCGGAGAGTTTAAGCACTTGCGCCAGGGTGCTATGACTGTTTCAGAGTATGCTATCCATTACACCAGTTATGCTAGGCGTGCACCAGCCTTGGTTACTACTGTTTGCGACAGGGTTCGCCGGTTTATTGAGTGGCTTATTCCTCCCATCAGATCTAGCATGGCTCATGAGTTGGAGATGGATATTTCTTGTCAGCAGGTGGTGAGCATTGCTAGGAACATTGAGGGTATGCATGCTAGGGAGAGAGAGGAGAGGGAGGCCAAGAGGTCTCGAGAGTCGGGTCATTATTCTGGTGCCCGTACCCCAACTTCAGGTCGTCATGGTAGGGGTTATATGAGTCGCCCTGTTCATTCAGCTCTTCTAGGAACCAGTAGTGCTCCAGCTCCTTCTAGACCTCAGGAGCCTTATTATGCACCTCCGGTTTTTAGCGCGCCTCCTGCGCGGGGTGCTTTTAGAGGTCAGTCCAGCAGACCTGGCCCGAGCTAGTCGCAGCCACCGCATCCTCCCAGAGCTTGTTTTGAGTGTGGTGACACATGCCATATGGTTAGAGATTGCCCCAGACTGGGGAGGGGTGCACCTTCACAGACTCCTCAACCACAGCGTGCCCCGCAGAGTTCTCAGGCCATGGTTCCAGCACCATCTGCTACTCCATCTGCGCAGTAGCCAGCCAGGGGTGGAGATCGGGGAGACAGAGGTCGCCCTAGAGCGGGAGGCCCAGGCAGATACTATGCCATGCCTGCCCGTACTGAGGCTGTTGCCTCCGATTCTGTCATCACATGTATTATATTGGTTTGCCACAGAGATGCATCGGTTCTATTCGATCCAGGCTCTACTTACTCTTATGTGTCTTCTTACTTTGCTCCGCATTTGGGCGTACCTCGGGATTCTTTGAGTGCCCCTGTTTATGTTTCTACTCCTGTGGGGGATTCCCTTGTTGTGGACCGCGTTTATCGGTCATGTTTAGTTACTATTTGTGGTTTTAAGACCAGAGCAGATTTATTGTTACTCAGCATGGTTGATTTTGATATTATCTTGGGCATGGACTGGTTGTCGCCCCATTATGCTATTCTTGATTGTCATGCCAAAACCGTGACGCTGGCTATGCCAAGTGTACCGCGTGTCGAGTGGAGGGGTACCTTAGATCATACCCCCGGTAGAGTTATTTCCTTCCTTAAGGCTCAACGTATGGTTGAGAAGGGGTGTGACGCGTATTTTGCTTGTGTGAGGGATGTTTGTGATGATAACCCTTCAGTTGATTCAGTCCCAGTAGTGCGAGACTATCCCGATGTGCTTCCAGCTGATCTTTCGGGCATGCCTCCTGATAGAGACATTGATTTTGGCATTGATTTGTTGCCGGGCACTCAGCCCATTTCCATTCCCCCGTATCTTATGGCTCCTACTGAGTTGAAGGAGTTGAAGGATCAATTACAGGAATTGCTTGATAAGGGTTTTATTCGACCCAGTGTTTCACCTTTGGGTGCTCCTGTCTTGTTTGTGAAGAAAAAGGATGGTTCTATGCGTATGTGTATCGATTATCGTCAGTTGAACAAGGTTACAATGAAGAACCGTTATCCTTTGCCTCATAGTGATGATCTGTTTGACCAACTTCAGGGCGCCCAAATGTTTTCTAAGATTGATTTGCGCTCCGGTTACAATCAGTTAAAGATTCGGGAGCCAGATATCCCGAAGACTGCCTTCAGGACTCGGTATGGTCATTACGAGTTCCTTGTTATGTCATTTGGGCTGACCAATGCCCCAGCAGCCTTCATGCATTTGATCCACAGTGTATTCCGGCCATATCTTGACTCTTATGTCATTGTATTTACTGATGATATTCTGGTGTATTCCCAGAGTCGGGAAGATTATGAGCAGCACCTGAGGACAGTGCTTTAGACTCTGATGGAAAAGAAGTTATATGCGAAGTTCTCAAAATGTGAGTTTTGGTTGGATTCAGTGGTATTCTTGGGCCACGTAGTATCCAGTGAGGGTATTCGGGTGGATCCGAAGAAGATAGAGGTCGTGTAGAGTTGGCACAGACCATCCTCAGCTACAGAGATCCGCAGTTTCCTTGGCTTGGCGGTATACTACCATCCTTTTGTGGAGGGGTTTTCATCGATTGCAGCCCCTATGACTAGATTGACCTAGAAGGGTGCTCCATTTTAGTGGACAGAGGAGTGTGAGGCGAGCTTTCAGAAGCTCAAGACAGCTTTGACTACAACCCTAGTTTTGATATTGCCTACTTGTTCGGGGTCTTATACAGTTTATTGTGATGCCTCGCGGGTTGGCCTTGGAGCGGTGTTAATGCAGGACGGTAGGGTGATTGCCTACGCATCCAGACAGTTGAAGATACACGAGAAGAACTACCCTGTCCACGAACTTGAGTTAGCTGCTATTGTTCATGCTTTAAAGATCTGACGCCATTATTTGTACGGTGTGCCTTGTGAGATTTATACTGACCATCGGAGTTTGCAGCACTTCTTCAAGCAAAAGGATCTTAATTTGTGCCAGAGGAGGTGGTTGGAGTTGTTGAAGGATTATGACATTACTATTCTATATCACCCGGGCAAGGCCAATGTGGTGGCTGATGCCTTGAGCCGCCAGGCGGAGAGTTTGGGGAGTCTGGCATATTTACCAGCATCCGAGAGGCCTTTGGCGATGGATGTTCAGGCCTTAGTTAGCCAGTTTGTGAGATTGGATCTTTCGGAGCTAGTCGAGTTCTAGCTTGTGTGATTTCCCGGTCTTCTTTATTTGATCGTATCAGCGAGCGGCAGTATGATGACCCTCATTTGCTTGTCCTTAAGGATAGGGTTCAGCATGGTGATTCCAGAGATGTGACCATTGGCGAGGACGGAGTATTAAGGATGCCGGGTTGGGTTTGTGTACCCAATGTTGATGGCCTACGAGAGTTGATTCTAGAGGAGTCCCACAGTTCGCGGTACTCCATCCATCCGGGTGCTGCGAAGATGTATCAGGACTTGAGGCAGCACTATTGGTGGATGCGGATGAAGAAAGATATAGTCGGGTTTGTAGCTCGGTGCCTCAATTGTCATCAGGTGAAGTATGAGCACCAGAGACCGGGTGGATTGGTCTAGCAGATAGAGATTCCGGAGTGGAAATGGGAGCGTATCACCATGGACTTTGTATCTGGACTCCCACATACTTTGAAGAAGTTCGATGCCATTTGGGTTATTGTGGATCGGCTGACCAAGTCCGCTCATTTCATTCCTATGTGTACCACTTATTCTTTGGAACGGTTGGCGGAGATTTATATCCGGGAGATTGTCTGTCTACATGGTATTCCAGTTTCTATTATTTCAGACAGAGGCACTCAGTTCACATCGCGGTTCTGGGGAGCCGTGCAACAGGAGTTAGGTACTCGGGTGGAGTTTAGCACGACATTTCACCTTCAGACGGATGGGTAGTCTGAGCTCACTATTCAAATTCTTGAGGATATTCTCCGTGCGTGTGTGATAGAGTTTGGGGGTTCTTGGGATCAGTTCTTGCCATTGGCAGAGTTTTCTTACAATAACAGTTATCAACCCAACATTCAGATGGCACCGTATGAGGCATTGTATGGTAGGCGGTGTAGATCTCCGGTGGGTTGGTTCGAGCAGGGTGAAGTTAGGTTACTGGGCACAGATTTGGTTCAGGATGCTTTAGAGAAGGTTAAGGTGATTCAGGATAGGCTCCGTACAGCCCAGTCCAGACAAAAGAGTTATGCGGACCGGAAGGTTCGTGATGTTTCTTATATGGTTGGAGAGCAAGTTCTGCTTCGGGTTTCGCCTATGAAAGGCGTTATGAGATTTGGGAAGAAGGGGAAGCTGAGTCCGAGGTTTATTGGCCCTTTTGAGATATTGAGACGAGTTGGGGAGGTTGCTTATGAGCTTGCCTTACCTCACAGCCTGGCAGAGGTTCATTCGGTATTTCATGTTTCGATGCTTAGGAGGTATCACGGTGACCCGTCGCAGGTGTTGGATTTCAGTTCAGTCCAGCTGGACAAGGATCTATCTTATGTTGAGGAGCCAGTGGCTATATTGGACAGGCAGGTCAGAAAGTTGAGGTCAAAGAATATTTCTTCAGTAAAGGTTCAGTGGCGGGGTCAGCCGGTCGAGGAGGCAACCTGGGAGACCGAGTAGGATATGCGCAGCCGTTAC
>NW_017678699.1:0-20392 GCF_001879085.1 Nicotiana attenuata
GGACTGTAGCTTCATCCTTTAAGAGAAAAAGAAGACTATATGCAAAGTTTCAAAGTGTAAGTTCTGGCTAGATTCAGTTGGCATTTTTAGATCTACGTAATGTCGAGTGAGGGGATCAATGTGGATCCGAAGAAGGTTGGAAGAAGTTGTAGAGTTAGTACCAGACCGTCCTCAGCTACGGAGATTCAGAGTTTTCTTGGTTTGGTAGGGTATTACCATCGATTTAGTTAAGAGTTTCTCATCTATTGCAGCACTTATGACCAGGCTGACCCAGAAGAGTGTTCCATTCAGATGGATATAGGGGTGTGAGGAGAGCTTTCGAAAGCTCAAGACAGCTTTGACTACAGCCTCAGTATTGGTATTGCCTACTGATTGGGGGTCTTATAATATATATTTTGATGCGTTGTGGGGGTGGTCATGGTGCAGTGTTGATGTAGGACCGTAGGGTGATTGCCTACGCCTCTAGACAACTGAAGGTGCATGAAATGAACTATCCTGTCCACGACCTTGAGTTAGCAGCTATCGTTCATTCCTTGAAGATTTGGGGGCGCTATTTGTACGGTGTCCCTTGTGAGATCTACGCTGATCAATGGAGTTTGCAGCATTTGTTCAAGCAAAAGGATCTTAACTTACATCAGCGGAGGTGGTTAGAGCTACCATCTCGGGAAGGCCAATGTGGTGGCTGATGCCTTGAGTCGTAGGGCAGAGAGTTTGGGGAGCTTAGCATATCTACAAGCAGCAAAGAGGCCGATGGCATTGGATGTTCAGGCCTTGGCCAACCAATTTGTTAGATTGGATATTTCTGAGTCGAGTCGAGTTTTGGCTTGTGTGGTCTCCCATTCTTCTCTTTATGATCGTATTAGGGAGCATTAGTATGGTGACCTCCATCTTCTTATCTTTAAGGAGAAGGTTCAACACGGTGATGCAAAGGAGGTCGCTATTGGTGTTGCTGGTGCATTGAGGATGCAGGGCAAGCTATGTGTACCCAATACGGATTGCATGAGTTGATTCTCCAGCAGGCTCACAGTTTGCGTACACCATGTATCCGGGTGCCACGAAGAAGGACATAGTGTAATGTGTAGCTCGGTGTTGAAATTTCCAACATGTGAAGTATGAGTATTAGTGGCCAGGTGGGTTGCTTCAGAAGTTAGAGATTCCTGAGTTGAAATGGGAGCGGATCACTATGGATTTTGTTGTTGGACTCCAACGGACTCAAGCGAAGTATGATGCAGTTTGGGTGATTGTGGATAGGCTGACCAAGTCAGCTCATTTCATTCCTATGATGACTACCTATTCCTCCGAGCAGCTGGCTCGAGTTTATATACGCGATATTGTCAAGCTTTATGGCATGCCGGTGTCTATCATCTCTGACTGGGGTATGCAGTTTACATCGCGGTTCTGGAGGGCCGTATAGCATGAATTAGGTACTCGGGTTGCATTGAGCACAACATTTCACCCTCAGACGGACGGACACAGTCCGAATGCACTATTTAGATACCGGAGGATATGCTTAGCACGTGTGTCATGGAGTTTGGAGGTTCTTGGGATCAGTTCTTGCCACTTGCGGAGTTTGCCTACAACAACAGTTATTAGTCGAGCATTCAAATGGCGCTGTATGAGGCTCTGTATGGTAGGCGGTGTCGGTCTCCAGTGGGTTGGTTTGAGTCGGGTTAGGCTAGGCTTTTGGGTACAGACTTGGTGCAGGATGCTTTGGAGAAGGTTAAGGCGATTCAGGATCAACTTCGCACAGCCCAATCTAGACAGAAGAGTTATGCGGATCGGAAGATTCGTGATGTTGCATTCATGGTTGGAGAGCGAGTCTTGCTCTGGTTTCGCCCATGAAGGGTGTTATGAGGTTCGGGAAGAAGGGCAATCCGAGCCCAAGGTTTATTGGCCCATTCGAGGTGTTGCGATGAGTTGGGGAGGTTGTTTATGAGCTTGCCTTGCCTCCCCGTCTAGCAGGAGTTCATCTGGCATTACATGTTTCTATGCTCCAGAAGTATCACGGTGATCCGTCTCATGTGTTGGATTTCAGCTTGGTCCAGTTGGACAAGGATCTATCTTATGTTGAGGAGCCGGTAGCTATTTTGGACGGGCAGGTATGAAAGCTAAGGTCAAAGAACATTGGTTCAGTGAAGGTTTAGTGGAGGGGTTAGCCGGTCGAGGAGGCGACTTGGAATACCGAGCATGATATGCGCAGCCGTTATCCTCATCTTTTCACCACTTCAGGTATGTCTCTATGCGCGTTCAAGGACGAACGACTGTTTTAAGCAAGGGAGGATGTAATGACCTGCTGGTCGTTTTGAGAGTATTAACCCCGATCAACTAATTACTACTTTCCCCGTATCTTTTCTGCGTATGTGACTTGGCGTGAGGTTCTGGTTTTTGGTTTCGGAGTGATTTGGGACACTTAGTCCCTAAAACGGAAGCTTAAGTTCTAGGATTTTTTACCGTAGTTTGAGCTGTGTGAAGACGACTCCAGAATGGAGTTTCATTGGTTCAATCGAATGTGATTTGATAGGTTTCGGCTTCGGTTGTAGAAGTTTGAAGATTCAATTGGAGGGTGATTTGTGATTTTAGCATTGTTTGATGTGATTGAGGGCTCGACTAAGTTCGTATGGTCTTAAAGGGCTTGTTGGTATGTTTAGTTGAGGTCCCGGGAGCCTCGGGTGGATTCTGGGTGGTTAACGAGCAAAAATTGGACTTGTGGAAGTTGCAGAATTTCTAGTGTTTCCAGTTACTGGTTTCCTTCTTCGCGTTCACGAGGGGAGTTCCGCATTCACGAAGAAGAGCTGGAGGCAGGTGAGGATTTGTGATTCGTGTTCACGATGAAGTCCCTGCGTTCGTGAAGCTCTTAGATTATAAGACTACGCGTTCGTGATGAGGTCCCCGCGTTCACATAGAGGAAGCTGGTCAAATGAGCCTCTAGGGAATTTGCCTATTTGTTCCAGATGATAGTCCCGCGTTCGCATAGGTTTGGGTAAGCTTCGCGCTTGCGAATAGGACATCGCGCCTTTACGCTCATTTATCTATTTTACGCGATTCCTCTTTTGAATTTATGTATTTTTCGCGGGCAAAAGCATTGACAAATAACAAAAAACTGCGCTCGAAGATAATATCAGAAATAAAGTGCCCGACATGCCTATTACACTAGGCCGCATGGAATGACGACATCACAATTCGACGTTTTACAGATGCCGCCATCGAGGCCAAGGCATAGTGATATGCCAAGTGCAACAGTATTAAGCCCGTAATCTCGAGGTTGGTAATCGTGATTTACAATATCTACCTTTTAAATATTTTTCATATTTTTATTATTTATTTTATATTGCCTTTTTTTATCTTTTCCATAATTATCCTCTTTAAAAAAATTATTATTTCATGTAAAAAAATATCGTTTACAATCCGTAAAACTCATTTGTGAATTTATTAGATCTACCGCCGATATATTAAAAGAAGTAGGATAAAATTTTTGGAAAGAAGACGGATGCAACATGAAGACTTCCCAGAGAGTCACCCATCCTAGTACTACTCTTGCACAGGCATGCTTAACTTCGGAGATCTGAAGGGATCCAGTGCATTAGTGCTGGTATGATCGCATCCGACATTTCTTGCACTCTAATATTACCTTTCCTCCTTCCACTTTTGGTGCGAAAGTGTAAAGCCTTGAAACAGCACAACTTTATGCTCATTTATCCCTTTTACGCGATTCCTTTTTCGATTTTACGTATTTTCCGCGGGCCAGAGCGTTGACTAAAAATAACAAGCCGCGCTCGACAATAATATCAAAATTGGAGGGCCCGACATGCATATTGCACTAGGCTGCATGGAACTATCGCGCCCCCTTTTTTCTCTCTTTGCATCGGGAGAATCGGGTTTATGATATTTGGGTATGGGACAACTCGTTCCTTTTTTTGGGAACTGGGTTTTGCATTTTTTGAAGAGTCGCCACCTAATGATTTATGGTGCATTAGGACACCTACAAGGTTCACTTCTGAGTTTGTTTGATAACCAGAGATAGGGTAAGGGCTTGAAATTATCCTAAGGGGAAGGCGTTAGGCACCCCTCAGGATCCACTAGTGTGGTTCCCGGCCAGACAATTCTTTGTGAATTTGGTGCAATTAACATGCAAGCAGATAAGGCTCAAATAAGAGGGGATTTTAATACACAAATGCTCGGAAGTTAAATAGAGCAATCATTAAAAAGCTGATTTTTTGAAAAGTCATAATACTTTAAAGGCAAAGAAAGAGAGGGAAAGGGGGTCCTAGGTTTATTTATAATATGGATCACATCAATGCAATACCCGGTAATCACTCCTCAAAAGAGGGCTACACGTGGTATTAGCGCATCGGTCATCACATCCATATCTACCCTTCCCACCTCGTTAAGGTGCTAAAGCGTGGATTGGACTCGGCCACTATTACATGCTATTACCCGCCCCATTCCTATCAGTCCCGGAGGCACTTAGGACTTCTATTCCTAAAAAGGGAGGGATATTAGGCTAACTTGGAGTTTCAAAGGTGAAAAAATCTAAAGCGACATACAAAACATATAGGACAACACAATAACAGGGGAAGCACAAAAACAATGAAGGCTCATATATACCTCCTCAAACAAAGCAATCAAATAGCACGACTCAAATAACAAGCAGAGTCTGAAAATATTAAGGCAAAAGGGGAGTTTAAGTTGTTGAAGCAGACCAATTTATTACATAACTCTGATAAGAAGACCGAATCAGGCCTGCCTACTGGTTGTAGCAATTATTAATTAACAGAAACGAGTTCAGCTTCATTTATCACTATTACCTAAGGTTTGCCTAGGTGTTTGGGGTAGAATCTTATGAGCATTGTATCTATTACCGATTCAGAATGTGGCAAAGCAGTAACAAACTTAAAAACAAGCGGTTTGAAATCCTATAGGCATGGTTGCTAAACCGTGTTAAACAGGGAGATTAAGTTACTTAAAAACTGGTTTAGAATAGACTGATTTTAAATTAGACTAGTTTCAGATTCTGATATCCATTATTACTGGTTTTAACTCATATAGACGTGATATCTAGTGTTGCTGATTTTAATTACTATAGACATGATATCTAGTCGAACGTGAATTGGAAACATGTAGGATTTTTACTTGGGAATTCCTATAGGCATGATTTCTATACATTATATTGATTTTAACATTATGAACATGATACCTGCTTATAGCCGTTTAGATCCTAGAGCATGATATCTAAGTGGTAACAAGCGTGCAGAATTTAAAATAAAGTCCTATAGGCAGGTTATCTAGGTGTGAAATTGAACATGCGGAAATCTAAATGAATCCTATAGACATGGTGTCTAAATGCAGAATTGAACAGGTAGGATTTAACACTAGTCCTATAGGCATGCTTTCTAAAATGCAGAATTGAATCATTCAGAACACAAATCCTATAGGCATATTTTCTACCCTTGAGCATGCATAATTGTCCATCCCTTTTTCACTAGCCTACCCCAAATGTTTATTACAAATTATTATAGACCAGTAATAATGAATTACATCAAGAAAATATGTAAAAATAGGAAATTACAACCATAGGAAGCCTGATTCTAACTTCCTCTCCGAGTTATGGATCAAACGCCTCAAATACCACTTGTTTCAAAGCCTTTCTCGGACCTGGGTGTGTCAGAGTTCCCTAAGGGTCTCAAAGGGCCCCGGGCAATGCTTACACCCAGGTTCATAGAACCAGATAGGGATGAGTGCAGTGTGGAAGGGCTAGCCCTTATGTGTCCAAGTTCAGAGGGAGCTCATGGGTCCCAAGGCAAGGCTCACACAAGAGGGGCAGAACTTAAGTCTAAGAAGATAGTGGAAGTGCAGGAATAGAGTTTTAAAACTGAGGGGATAAAGGAGAGGGGTAAAGGGTGATAGGGAAACAATAATTAGTAAAACACAGAGTTAATAAATTCATACAAAGGGGTCAGGGGTTGGGAATCCATTGCAAGGAGCCTATGTACTTAGGCAGGGGTCAGCTTTGGGCATGCACAGCAATAGAAGGCGTTGGCATGCCTATAAGCCAATTAGAATACACAACAACTAGAGGAGATATGGAGGTTATGATCCTAGGGGGATCAAGTTTGGGTCATGCACAACAATGTTCAATGCTGTCATGCCCCAAACCAACCACAGATACCAAACACATTGGGGATGGGGATTTAGGGTTCACAAGCCATGATAAGTAATTGACAGAAGCATTAATTCAGAACAGATTATAACATGCTTAATAATGGAACTTGGTTAAATACAAACAGGAGAGAAACAAGGATGAAAGAAACAGTAAAGAAACATGTTATTGCTGGTGCTGAAAATTAGTTAGAACATACCAGTCAAGATGCAAATACAGAGAAAAATGAGCAAACTTCCCACAGCCAAGCCTTGGCTTTCAGCCGGCTAGGTAAGGCAGCAATACAAGTAGCAACAGAGAAAAGAGAGAGATTTTAGTGGAGTGTGTGTGTCTGAACTCAAGTGTTTTTATGCCTTGTGTTCGTGTGTTTGCAAGAAGAGGAGGTGGGTATTTATAGTTTTGAAAACATGTGAGAAATAAGGCAATAAATAAAGTTCAATGCAAATATGGAAGTAATCAGCAATCAGAATCAATCAACCAAGTGATTCCCCTTTAATTGAGGAATTTCTTGCTTAACGGGGCTAACAGGTTCAAAAGAAGGAAAGAAAGATTAGCTTGTAGGCAGACTGATTATTACCATAAAAGAAAGAAGTAAAATATTAAGTACACAATCGAGTCCAAGAATAGAGATACACTTGTTTTTTTTTGGGAAAAAGATTCAGCAAGGCAATAAGTAAGGAAAAGGAACAATCACTTTAACAGGCGAGTAAAATTAGAGTTCACAAAAAGGGAAGTTTTGAAATCAGTCCCAAAATTGAGCATAAGTCAAAGAAGGAACCTCAGCATATAAATAGAATGCACAAACAAAAGACATGCGAGGCCAAGATATTGGCAAAAAGAAACAGCATGCAATAATAGTACAAAGTCAGTAGATAGCAAATATCCAAAGCATGATAGTCAAGTAGGTCAGGTCTCATTGAATCTGTAGTAAGAATGAAAAAAAAAAAGAGTGTCAGGAGCATGCAAAGGGTCTCACAGCATAGTCGAGTTTCAAAGATAGTAAGAACCCAAAATTAGAGGGATCATATAAGGGAAAGAGATGTTGAAACAAGGAACTTCAAATCAAGTCAGGCATTTAAACGAGCAGTTTCAACTCAAAGACATAGGTTTTCTTAAACAATATTCAAGCTTATGAGATGATAAACAAATAAGCAGTTTAGAAACTCGAATAGACCCAAAAGAAATTAGGGTTTTTCAACATCGATCGAGTTTAAAGATGATGAACAAATAGATCAGACAATATCTAGCAAATAGTCTCAGGAACTCGAATGAACCCAAAGAAATTAGGGTTTTCAACACCAATCGAGTCTAGAGATGATAAACAAATAGATCAGACAATCACTAACAAATAGTCTCAGAAACTCGAATGAACCCAAAGAAATTAGGGTTATCAATACCAATCGAGTCTAGAGATGATAAACAAATAGATCAGACAATCACTAACAAATAGTCTCTGAAACCCTAATAGAAATTTGGGTTTTTATCATGCTAAACTCAGAAAAGATTTTGAAAAGAAGAACTTGAAGAAAAACCTTAATCCGAAAAAGATGAAGAGTCCTTTTTTTTAAAGCAAAATTAAAGAGACCTCGAGAAGGCGTTTAATAACTCATAGCAAGCATGGATCTAAAGTGAACCTAAAAGAAGCCGAAAAACTCTTAGAGATTAGGGTTTCAGAAGAACCCCAAGTGACGAGAAAGGCCTTGAAAGCCATCGATCTAAATAGGAGAGTCAAACGTCTGACTCGAATGGCCATGGATGGGCGGAGAAAAGTCAGAGATGACCGGAGAAAGTTCGTCGAGCAAGGACTGGGCCGAACCCTTCAGAGTCTGGTCATGAGACCATAGAAACGAACACGTAGAAGCCATGAGAGGCTGATACAGGTCTTAGATGATCTCGAAGAGCCATGGATTAGGTAGATTAAGGTGGCGACGGCTAGGGTTTGGGGTTGTTGTAGAGAGGAGTTGAGAGAGGAGGGGAATTCAGAGGCGGCGTATGGTGGGAAATGGTAGGGTTTGGGGGGTCTTTTAGGATTAATTAAGGTAAGGGGGATTTCTGGCCGTTGATTAAGAAGGATCAATGGCTTGGATTGATCAGGTAAATGGACGGATTATGAAGATGGGTTTGGGTCGGATTATATCGGAATTGGGTCGGGGTTTAATAGGAATTGGGCCAGGGTAATTGGGATTCAAATTGGGGTCCAATTTAGGCTACAATCGAAATAAAATGGGGCTAACATTTAAATAGCCAATTTTCCTATTTGATTTATAAAAAAAATAATAAATAATTTCTAGAAATAAATTAATGGTACTAAAATGATTTATAGTACATAATTAATTATTTAAAAATACCAGACCTAATTTTGTGAATATAAAACACAGTTAAATCTAAAAAGGGGCTAATATTGCAATTATACAATTTTAGCCTTAAAAATACTAAATAATTTTGTAAAAATATGCAAAAAAAAATCCCTTAACTATGTATTAGCATAACCATAAAGATCCAATAAATAAATCATCACAACTAATAATTTTATATATAATTATGGGATTGTTATGGATAAAATAGGGGGATAAATTGATTTAAAAATCTTTTAAATTAAGGAAAAAATAGGAAAACACTTGGATATGCTTATATATGCATACATATGCTATTTTGAAAGTACTTTGCATAAAAATATACATAGGGAAAAATTGGGTATCAACAGCTGCCCCTCTTTACCCGGGAAGGATAAAAGAGTTGTCGGGTAAAGATATGATGGCCAATTTTGACCGAACGAAACGGTTTGAAGACGATAGGCTGCGCCCTGGATTCTGAGCTACCTACATATCCCTGGTCTTACAGGAATCAGGCCATATTTACTTCAGGATCTATCGGCGGAGTATGCCGACAGGTACTTTCCAAGAACGGACGCTTACGGGCGTAGTTAGGTCTGATGTGGCTGCGGGCACGGGAGTGGAAACGCTCCTGCTAGGACGGCTGTTGCTTGCCGGTTTACCTGCAAAGAAGTAATACAAGCATATATTGTGCGTAAACTTAGACATGATGCAAATTCTCGTCGGACAATGAATGTTGTCTTCGGACGGTTAAGATGACGTCCTTAGACCATGACGTCCTGGGCCATGAAGCGTGCAATAAATGATTCGCAGGCTATGAAATGATGCTCTCGGGCTATGGAAATGATTCCTCCGAACCATGATGCCTTTGAATAATGATACGCAAAAGATTGAAAGAGATCCTCACGCCATGACATGGTGTTCTCAGGCTATGAGCATGGTGCCTCCGAACGATGACGCCTTCGGATGGGTTCACGATATTTCAGCCCATGATGGATGCGGTAGTATGTGGCGATCTTTCAGCCATGCAAATGCGGTATGTGGCGATCTTTCAGCCATGCGGATGCAGTATGAGGCGATCTTTCAGCCATGCAGATGCAGTATGAGGCGATCTTTCAGCCGTGCATTGTGGTGATCTTTCAGCCATGCAGATGCAATATGAGGCGATCTTTTAGTCGTGCAATGCAGTAAGAGGCGATCTTTTAGCCGTGCAATGTGGCGATCTTTCAGCCATGCAGATGCAGTATAAGGCGATCTTTCAGCCATGCAGATGCAGTATGAGGCGATCTTTCAGCCATGCAATGTGGCGATCTTTCAGCCATGCAGATGCAGTATGTGGCGATCTTTTAGCCATATAGATGTGCTATGAGGTGATCTTTTAGCCGTGCAATGTGGCGATCTTTCAGCCATGCAGATGTAGTATGAGGCGATCTTTCAGCCATGCAGATGTTGACGGAGATAGCGTTTAGTCTCGGAAGGCAAAATAGTAGCCTTATGCAATGCAGATGCAGATAGAGGTAGAGCTTAACCTCGGAAGGCAGAATGGTAGCCTTATGCAAGTCGGAAGGCAGAATGGTAGCCTTATGCAATTCAAATACAGATAGAGGTAGAGCTTAACCTCGGAAGACAGAATGGTAGCCTTATGCAAGAAATAAAATAACAAATGACAGTGGAGTTTTCTTAGTTGATAGCAGATTGCGGCGTTGTGATTACTGGGAGCATTGGAACATTACGGGTGCGTGCTGAAAGCAGATGTTGGTAAGTGCATTGATTCGGAGAATCGTATTCCTGAACAATATTTGTTCTATGGACGTACGGTATGTTCAATGACTTCGTAATCCGAGCGCCTGCATCCAAAGAAAATTGTGAATTTTGTAAAGGGGGGAAAGGTTAGTTCGTATCCCCGCCGGCTTTGCTAGGATCGTGCTTCTTTGATCTGGTGATACTGTATGTATCATTGGGGTAGCGTTTCTAAACAAGGCAAATTTCAGTAATAGACATGCACGATTGTGTAAAAGTATGACATAAATGTATAATAAAAAATAGTTTTTAGATGAACCGCCGACTGTGACGCAATTCAGGACATTGCAACCTCTCCTGCTACGGACTTTTGAGGGTCCTCCTCAAAATTCTGCCCCAGTTTAATGGGTTGATGCTTCTGACTGTTGCTTGTGCGGCGATTGGCTGAAGTTACTTCGGAATTTTGAGGGTCCTCCTCAAAATTTTGCCCCAGTTTCCAATTTTGGGTGGAAATGAAAATTTTTATTGAATTGTGACCGAACCCATAGGGCTGCCTACGTATCCCCTCTTAAACGGGAATCAGGTCAGACGTAGTTCAATTTATATCATGTAGGGAAAACATATAGATTACACATAGTGGCGCTTGACTGCATCTGAATTAATCGGCTTCGGCCAAACTTCTCCGTCCATTTCTGCAAGTATGAGGGCTCCTCCTGTCAGAACCCGGTGAACCATGTATGGACCCCGCCAGTTGGGCGAGAACTTCCCTTTGGCTTCATCTTGATGCGGGAAAATTTTCTTTAGCACCAGTTGCTCTGCTGTGAACTATCTTGGTTTGACTCTCTTGTTGAAAGCTTTGGACATTCTGGTTTGATAGAGTTGACCGTGGCAAACTGCATCATCCTCTTTCCATCTATAAGGGCTAGTTGCTCATAACGACTTTTTACCCATTCTGCGTCATCGAGCTCAGCTTCTTGTATGATGCTTAGGGAAGGAGTTTCCACCTCAGCGGGAATGACTGCCTCTATACCGTAAACCAGCATATAAGGGGTTGCCCCGGTTGATGTGCCGATTGTGGTGACATACCCCAGTAGAGCAAATGATAACTTCTCGTGCCACTGTTTATGTTTCTCTATCATTTTCCTCAATATCTTCTTGATATTCTTGTTGGTGGCTTCTATAGCTCCATTCATCTGACGCATGTAGGCTTTGGAATTCTTGTGTTTGATCTCGAAGGTTTCACACATAGCTTTCATCAAGTCGCTGTTGAGGTTGGAGCCATTATCAGGAATGATTGACTCTGGGATTCCAAATTGACAAATAATACGATCGCGGACGAAGTCTGGCACGACTTTCTTAGTTACTGCTCTGTAAGATGCTGCTTCGACCCACTTGGTGAAATAGTCGATTGTTACTAGGATAAATCTGTGTCCGTTGGAGGCAGCAGGCTCGACTGGTCCAATAACATCCATTCCCCAAGTGGCGAACGGCCACAGTGAGCTTGTTGCATTAAGCTCATTTGGAGGTACTCTTATCATGTCTGCATGAATCTGACAGCGATGGCATTTACGGATATACTGGATGCAATCCGTCTCCATAGTCATCCAAAAGCAACCAACCCGAAGTATCTTCTTTGCTAAAACAAAACCATTCATATGCGGACCGCAGGTACCAGTATGAATTTCCTCTAACAGCTTGGATGCTTCTTTTGCGTCGACACACCTTAATAATCCCGAATCTGGAGTCCTCCGCTGTGAAAGAAATTGTTAGACAACCTCCGAAGTGTACGCTTATGAGTATGATTGGTAAGCTCCGGGTACTCTCCTTTCGCCAAATATTTCTTAATATCATGGAACCAAGGTTTCCCATCTGCTTCCTCTTCAACATGGGCATGGTAAGCTGGCTGATTATGAATTTTCACCGGAATGGAATCAATGAAATTCTTATCGGGATGCTGTATCATGGATGATAGGGTAGCCAATGCATCGGCAAATTCATTCTGGATCCTGGGAACATGTCGGAATTCTGTCTTCGTGAACCTCTTTCTCAACTCCTGTACATGATGCAGATACAGGAGTATCTTGGAGTTCTTGGTTGCCTACTCTTCCCACACCTGATGTATGAGTAAATCTAAATCTTCGATCACTAGCAACTCTTGCACGTTCATGTCAATGGCCATCTTGAGCCCTAAGATGCAGGCTTCGTATTCTGCCATGTTATTGGTGCAGGGAAACTGAGTTTGGCGGACACCAGATAATGCTGACCAATTTCTGATACTAGGACCGCCCCTATGCAACTCCTTTGAAATTTGCTGCTCCATCAAAAAACATTCTCCAACCATCATAGGATTCTGCAATGTCTTCTCCTATGAATGATACCTCCTCGTCAGGAAAATACGTTTTCAGGGGTTCGTATTCTCCATCCACGGGATTTTCAGCAAGGTGATCTGCTAGTGCCTGTCCCTTGACCGCTTCCTGAGTTACGTAGACAATGTCGAACTCGCTTAACAGGATTTGCCACTTGGCTAGCTTGCCAGTGGGCATGGGCTTCTAAAATATGTACTTTAAAGGATCCATCCTTGATATGAGATATGTAGTATAGGCACAGAAGTAATGCTTTAGCTTCTGAGCCACCCAAGTCAAAGCACAACAGGTGCGCTCCAAAAGAGAATACCGGGCTTCATACGGAGTGAATTTCTCGCTGAGATAATAGATGGAATGTTCCCTTCTTCCTGTTTCATCATGTTGCCCTAGAACGCAACTGAAAGCTCCGTCCAACACCGCAAGGTAGAGTAATAGAGGTCTACCTGGCTCAGGCGGGACCAAGACTGGTGGTGTTAACAGGTATTCCTTGAATCTGTCGAAGGCCTTTTGATAGTCATCGGTCCATTTGGTAGCGGCGTCCTTCTTCAAAATCTTAAAAATTAGCTCGCAGATGACGGTGGACTGTGCTATGAACCAGCTGATGTAGTTGAGTCTTCCCAAGAAACTCATCACGTCCTTCTTGCTCTTTGGCGGTGGTAGTTCTTGAATGGCTTTAACTTTTGATGGATCCAGTTCTATTCCTCGGCGGCTCATGATAAACCCAAGTAACTTCCCGGCAGGAACCCCAAATGCACACTTTGCGGGGTTTATTTTCAGGTTGTACCTCCGCAATCTGTTGAAAAGCTTCCTTAGATCTTTTATGTGGTCAGCGGCCTTCTTGGATTTGATGATAACGTCATCCACATATACCTCTATTTCCTTGTGTATCATGTCCTGGAAAATGGTGGTCATGGCCCTCATGTAGGTGGCCCCTGCATTCTTCAGGCCGAATAGCATCATCTTGTAACAATACATTCCCCACGGTGTAATGAAAGCCGTTTTCTCAGCATCTTCTTCATCCATCAAGATCTGATGGTAACCAGTGAAACAATCCACGAATGACTGTAGTTCAAGCTTGGCGCAATTGTAAATCAGGATGTGTATGTTCGGCAGAGGAAAGTCGTCTTTCGGACTGGCCCGGTTGAGATCCCGGTAGTCGACACAGACTCTGACCTTCCCGTCCGTCTTTGGCACCGACACTATGTTGGCTACCCATGTCGGGTATTCTACTACCCTGAGAACCTTAGCTTTGACTTGCTTAGTGACTTCTTCCTTGATATTCAAACTCATATCTGGCTTGAACTTTTTGAGCTTCTGCTTTACCTACGGACATGTCGGATCAGTTGGCAGTTTGTGAGCCACAATAGACGTACTTAGATCGGTCATGTCGTCATATGACCAGACGAATATGTCCTCATATTCCCTTAGAAATTCTGTGTATTCATTCTTTTCTGATGGCGATAAGCGAACGCTGATTCGTGTTTCCTTGACTTTTTCTGTATCTCCCAGCTTCACAAATTCTGCCTCGTCCAGGTTGGACTTAGGTCTGTTCTCAAAGTTCTCAACTTCTTTGACGGTCTCCTCTGGTATGCCATCTTCCTCTGAATCAATGTCTGTTTGTCGCGTTGCCTCATTGCATATCACAGTCATGGGTTCATCAAGATAAGTAATAGTAATGCTGTATAAGTAAAGTAATGAGAGAAGAATAATAATTAGTGTTGATTCATAATAAAAGGTCGAACTGCTTTTGATAAATTTCATAATTGTTTCGAACATTGAAGCTCTTATTGCGGGAATAAAAATGCAAAAAGAAAATCATCCAGTAAATAAAAACAGTGCATGATGCTTGTTTTAGCCTTGCTACCCTGAGGCTCACCGGGCTCTGGTTGTCCTGATAGTCCAGTTATTGAGGCATGCTCCTCTGCTTACAGCCTGTATAGAAGGGCCTTCCTTCCCCTCCTTCTCAAGGATAACACATCAATCCATATAATTGTCCTCTAAAAACAAGTTTTTTACTGCTGCAAGTGCCTCTTCTTCATCCGTCCCATAGACGACGTCAGCCTGTTGGAAAGTCTGTCTAAATGCGGTATCGACTTCTCCAATGGGTAGTAAGGACCACGCCATGGCGTCGACCAGTTGTTGAACTCTTCCCAAGTGTATTCACATCCCAAGCCAAAAGTGGTGCCATGCTTCTTGAGTGTTATGGGTTTAGCTATTCCTTGGAGGTTTTGCCAAGTCCCATGCCAGGCTCGTACCCACTCCAATTCAATATACTCTCGATCTAGTTATCCCACCACTTGTCTTTGTCAATAGTATTGACCTGCTAGATGTGGTGGTAGGTTTCTCCGCCTAGCTTTCTTCTCCCTCCGGTCGCTGGAATGGTCTGGCGACTGTATATGGGGTTGCTACCGTCGCCGTGAATGATCACCTCCTGGTGATTCCATTCGAATTTTACCGCTTGGTGCAGTGTTGATGCTACGGCCCCAGCAGCGTGAATCCATGGCCACCCCAGCAGCAAGTTGTAGGATGCAGACACATCTATTACTTGAAAATCAATATCGAACTAGGTTGGTCCCATTTGCAGACACAAGCTAATCTCACCGATGGTGGACCTCTGAGACCCATCAAAGGCTTTCTCGTTGATTGCTCCCTCTTTTATCTCGTGCAGCCCTTTGCCCAACTTCTTGAGTGTTACCAGAGGACAGATGTTAAGACTGGAAACCCCGTCGACCAAGATCCTAGTGATGAAATAGTCCTTGCATTGCACGGTGATATGCAGGGCTCTGTTGTGACCCAGCCCTTCAGGTGGGAGCTCGTCCTCATATAAGGCGATTTTATGGCTCTCTAATACTTGTCCCACCATATTAGTCATTTCCCCGCCAGTGATGTTGCTTGGCACGTAGGCTTCACTTAGCACCTTCAGTAGAGCATTTATGTGTGCCTTGGAATTCTGCAGTAGTGAGAGGATGGACATCTGTTCCGGTGTTTTGTTCAGCTGGTCGATGACCGAGTATTCTTTGGCCTGTATTTTTCTCCAAAGGTCGTCTGGACCTGTCTCATTGATGGGTGGCCGGTTGGGGGCCTGCTTTCTGGACTTAGCTAGGTATTCAGGGGTATAGACTCTCCCTGTTCTTGTCGTTCCTTGTGCTGCAACAGTCTCTTCGAAGCTGACCTTGCCGTTCCTCCTAGCCTCGGCTATGTAATCCCAGGGTATAGCTTTTGTGTGGAATGATGGCATGAAGGACATCGCCACTGGGATTGGTGCAGCAACCTTTACTTCGAATGGGATATGTTCTTTGGGTGGCGAAACTGCAACTTCAAATGGTGCTGGTGCTTTTGCTGATGATGCTGCCTCGAACTCAAGAGGGATAGACACATCTACCTCAGTGACTTCAGATGGTTGGATCTGGACTAAGATGGGGTTGAGAGTAACTGCTAGCTTCTTATGGTCCGGCAGAGGGTTGTTGCGGACATTTGAGGCGGGTTCCTTTGCCACAATAATCTTATTATCGATCAGAGACTGATCTTGTCTTTCAAAGAACGACATTCTTTGATGGTGTGTCCTTCCATGCCGAAGTGGTATGCATAGGATTTGTTTGGGTTAACCCACTGAGAAGGGTTCTCAGGGGTTGTAGCAGGGATGGGGGTAACATAACCGGCGGCTTTGAGTTTCTCATATAGCTGGTCAATGGGTTCAGCAATGGCTATATATTGTTTGTGATGCTTGCGGTCAAAATTTGGTCGTGGTCTAGGGAATTTCTGACGGGCAGGAGGTGACTAATAGTAGGATGGTTGAGCATTATAGGTTTGGTAGACATGTGCGGGTTGGGAATATCTGGGCGAAGTAGGCTGATATATGGGAGGCGGAGATGGTTGATAGGCGGGTGGTGAGGGTGCTTGGTAGTTCGGAGTGGGCTGATGTGTGAGTAGAGGTGTTGGGTAGGTTTGGTATTTGATAAGAGATTTGGTTCTTTGTGCAACCATCACGGCTCCTACGTCCCTCTTTTTGGACACACCACCGAACTGCAAGGCCTTATTTGTAGCTTGCAAGGCCTCAAAGTTTGTAACCATACCGCTCTTAATGCCTTCTTCAATCCGTTCCCCCGGTTTGATAATGTCAGAAAATTTGTGGCTCTCGATCATCATTAGTCGTTCATAGTATTACGGGTCTTGGGCCCGGACAAAGAATTTGTTCATCTATTCCTCTTCTAAGGCAGCTCTGACCTTAGCAGCTTCGGACCTCTAGCGAGTAGCATACTCACGAAATGTTTCTGTAGGCTTCTTCTTTAGATTCTGAATATAGAACACATGCAGCGAATTCTTTGTGTTAAAACTGAACCTGTCCATGTAATCGGACGCCATGCCTACCCAGCTTGACCATTTCTTTGGATCCTGGCTGATGTACCAAGACACCGTATCTCCTTTTAGGCTCCTCATGAACAGCTTCATATGGATTCTCTCGTCTTTCCCTACCCCAACCAGCTTGTCACAATATGTCCTCAAATGGACCCTTGGGTCGCCTGTACCGTCAAACATCTTGAACTTTGGAGGTTTGTACCCCTTGGGCAGTTCGACATCGGGCTGTATGCAGAGATCTTCATAATTCAGCCCTTCAGTTCCCTTGTTTCCTTCAACGCCCTGAATCTGGCTAGTCAATTTCTTAAGTTCTTCAGCCAGGTTCTTGATGAGCAAATCTTTATCATTAGACTCGGGTGTGCCTGAGATGGTTGGGTGGAGAGTGGCATGGTCCCCTCATAGATGGGGGTGTTATGGTGGGTGTGGAAGTGGTCATTTGTGGAGTTTTGGAGTTCTGGGAGAAGTAACGGGGTGTTGTTTGAGATATGGCAGGTGTTGCATTGGGTCTTTGGTGGAATAGTATGAGGAGCGGGATGATTTTGTTGCTTCGGGATATTTTGAGGTGGGGTTGGGTTTTGAGTGTTGGGAAAGGTGATATCTGGGGTGCTGAGCGAGAATGACAAGCTTGCCAGATTTCGAACCTGGTCGAGCTCTTCCTGGAACTTCAGCAATTTCTGTTCAAGCTGGGATACATTTTCCTTAAGAACCTGAATACCATGACCATTAGTGACCTCTACCCGTTCAGTTGAATTCTCCTTTCTGACGCTGTTCAAATCTTCCATCCTACCTTTGTTCTTGTTTTTGATAGGACTAAGAGGAGGAGTGGGTGGAGGGCCCCTGGATCTCGTGGAATAGGATGATGTTGCCAGAGTGCACGAACTAACCTTTGGGGGAGGGGAATAAATCAAAAGTAAAAACAAAAAAGGTAACCAAGTTAGTGAGGATCATAAAAATTATTGCAATATTTAAACGCGTAGTGCGGGAGTGTAAGGCGTGTCCTAATTTGGGAGCCTCGTTGTGCCCAAGGTAGGCCTAGCGACAAGTTGATTTGGAGAACTTGGAATGCCAAATGCCTCATTCTATTGATAAAAATAGACGAATCCTAAAATGACACTAAATAAGCAGGTAATAAAATCACTAATGTCCATTGGCCTTATTACATTTTATAAAGCGAAAAAGATAAACTCCTATCTAATTGGTCCTTGAAGGACCTTCCCCAGATTTGGCATCCTTTGCTCCGCCGAACAGCTTCCCCAACTCGCGAAGTACCAGCAATAGGTAGGCCTTGGCCAGATATCCGTCTTCGATTCCTTCAGCATTTTGGCAGTCTTCGACCCTCCTGAGAAACTTTCTTTCTAACTCCACTATGCCTCGCTCCAAGTATCCCAGTCCCTTGTTGGCACTGACAGCCATGTCCTTCCATTCTTCAATTAACTTCTAGTTAGATTCTTGTATCTCGCGGTGCTCGCTTTCGTACTCTCGGATTCTTTGCATAATTGGTTGTATTTGACCTGTGCCTCGGCCCTTTCATCTATAATCCTATGACCTCGAGCAAACGCTGGCTGGCCCAGACCATCATGGTTGTCTTCCAACCAACCTGAGTAGAAAGGAGCGCAACCAGCATGATACCTGTCTGGCTCGATGGTATCTCTCCCCATTATGATCTTGTAGTGCCACATATGTTGTGCTTGGCACTTGTAAGGACTATCATCCTCTTGGAAGTCAGCTCGGA
Source organism: Nicotiana attenuata (assembly GCF_001879085.1). Classification (NCBI taxonomy): domain Eukaryota; kingdom Viridiplantae; phylum Streptophyta; class Magnoliopsida; order Solanales; family Solanaceae; genus Nicotiana; species Nicotiana attenuata. The sequence continues at coordinate 18,682 of NW_017678699.1, forward strand.
AATGACTCATCTTGTCGACCCTGGGTATAACCTGCTTCCTACCAGCTTGCCTCATAACCCGAAGCGGGACGTAAGGGTGTGTCCCCCTCAGACCAATCAATATTAGGAAAGGTGCGACTTTTGATCGGCCAATGAATTCCTCCATTGGAAACCATTCGAACATCTACTGAATTTGCTCTTCGGTTAAATTATCAAATAGTTCGACCCATCCTTTAGCATCCTCTGGCCGAGCAAAAATGTCGGGGATGTAATTCATTCGCTTTGGGTGATGGAAACCTGTCACGACCCCAGTTCACCCTCCATGAACATGTCGTGATGGCACCTAGTTCCTACAACTAGGTAAGCCCAACAGTGCGGAATAACAATTTAACATTTGCGGAATAATTAACTAAAACTGAACATACAGAAATAACAACTGTATATAAGGCCTCTCGGCCTATACAACTCAAAATATGCGAAAGTCTACAATTAAATCCCCAAAACCCGGAAACTCACGGGAAAACACAGGCCAATAGAATGTAGTAAACTGCTCTACACCAGAATGTCTAAACAATATGAAAGGAAAGAAAAGGAACTATCTGCTAAAGCCGGAATAGAGTAGAGACTCCTGGTCTGCGAACGTAGCAGATGTACCTCAAGTCTCAGCTAGGACTCTCCACCACGAGGATGATACGTCACAGCGGTACTCAGTAAGTGCCAAGCCTAACCTCGGTTGGGTAGTGACGGGAAGATCAGGGCCTTACTGAGATAACATAATAAATAATGAGATAACATAAATAGTTTAAGTAAAGTCAACAGCGAGAAGCTAAACCAGGAAAATAGGAAGAACAGTAATAGAAAGCAAAGGTAACAATACACGGAAAACTACCCTCAACAAGGAATAGTAGCCGGGGGATCTCTTGGTATCCCGAGGATCTCTTGGTATCCTCATCATCAACACTGGGGATCTCTCGGTATCCCGAGGATCTCTTAGTATCCTCAATAAGTAAGTCGGGGATCTCTTGGTATCCCGAGGATCTCTTGGTATCCTCAATAAGTAAACCGGGGATCTCTTGGTATCCCAATATATATAAATAGAAACACATGTGCCAGGGATCTCTTGGTATCCCGCACCCTCAGTCCAGAATATCTCAAGTACAGGGGGGATCTCCTGGGAAGTCGTCCCGTAGTCCCTAATTAAACACACAACAACAGCGATTCATAAATCTCGGAACAATGCTAAAAATCAGGACACGAAGTAGTAAATTATAGCCTAACATGCTTCACAGAGTACAAATAGCACAGTTAAGCAAATAAGCAAGTAAGCCAGCTAAACATAAGTCTCTACGCTAGCACGGGTACAAACTTACAGTTAAAATGAACAAGTAAACAAGAAATCTCAATTTAAATACTTCAAGTAGAAACGGATTTACAACAATTAGCTCAAGTACGCGCTCGTCGCCTCACGTACGGGGCATTCAAATATTCAAGATCATATCCTAAGGGGAAAAAAAAGTCCCCCACACAAAGTTAGACAAGCCATTTACCTCGAACCGGCTCAATATCAACTAGAAACCATGCTCTTGCCACGAGTATCCGACTCCAAATGGCCCAAATCTATTCAATTCAATTAGACATTGTAAATAACATCGCAAACACCTGGTTTTGCTATTAAATTCAATGCTACGACGTGAAATTAGGTGAAATGACCAAAATGCCCTTCAGGCCAACG
>NW_017678700.1:0-20386 GCF_001879085.1 Nicotiana attenuata
AAACACCCAACTTCAACCACGAAGTCCAACCACTACCAAAATTAACTCAAAATACTGATACCAAATACTCGCTCAAAATCCCCAAAAATTCCAATTTTTCTAACCCAATAACTAATTTAATGATGAAATCAAGGATATAATCATGTAATTTTTACCAAAACCAAGTAAGTATCACTTACCCCAATCGCACCCTTGAAAATCTCTCCAAGAGTCGCCTCAATCTGAGCTACCAAAATAAAATATATAGCTATACTATATTAAAAGTATGAACCTCTTAATAAAAAAGTTAAATTACTTTTTTACCCTTCTTATTTTGATATCGTGTTAAATTATAAAGAAAAAACTACAAAGAAACACCTACATAAAGACGCCTACAAAAAGAAAACAATGAGGAAAAGAACCTATTCTTAGAAAGGGAAAAACGTCTGCCAAGAGACAACAAACTTTGGGTCACTTAAATTGTCTCTTCGTCATTCCCGCGTCCTCTTTCTAAAGTTTTAGAAGGAGCAGATGAAGTTTTATATCCTGAAAAAAAATAGTATCATTTGCCCTTGTGTAGTCGTACTTCAGGTACCACAAATTTAATTTAATTTTATGATCATATATTATAACTAGACGTCTTTCACTGGAATTAATTATGCCTATTATATATACGTTTGGCTATTTTCCGAGGTACTTTTTCTATCTTATTCCTCAAGTATATGCTTCTAATTCTTTGCATGTCGATTTTTCTAGCTCTTTACTCGTGTCTTTTTAATATTTGGGGTGAAAATTTTTAATTTTTAATTTTATTATTGCACTTGTATTTTTTGAACCATTGCAAAACGCAAAGAAAAATGTTCATTAATTTTATCAGGCTACCATCTATCTGGTTATATGGGATCAAGGCGTGAAAAATAAATAGAATTCGAAGATAGTCTATCATAAGAATGTTAAAAAAACCATTGCTGAGACGAAAAAAAAAATATTTTTTAGTTTGATCAGACTGCCATTGATTTGATCAGGCTACCGTTGGTTTGATTAGGTTGCCATTAATCTGGTTATATTAGTGTATACGGTCGAAATCAAGCATGTCCGATTTCCCGGGCTCGAGGGGTAGCTTAAGCCTAAGTTCAGGCAAGGTCGAGTTCGAGCTCGATGAACCAAAGTCGAGCTCGAAGACAGAGTGCAATGCCCAAGGATCTAAGTGCTGGAGGGACATCGGAGCCAAGCTCAGGCTCGAAGGTAGAATAAGAGGCTCGAAGACATAAGTGCTCGAGGAACACCGAAACCGAGTACGACCAACTCCGAGATAGTGCCGTTATGAGTTTGTTACAGAAGGACAATATTCCCGCCACGTCCCCAAGATCGTGGCGTAAATTCCGGATGGATCTGTACGAATCAATACTAGACGGTTATACAACTGTCCCAATAAGATTCTTTACTGAAAATAGGAATATACCTTATTTAGGGTTCCCCTAGTATATAAAGGGTATCCCAATCATTTGTAAGACCATCTAATCGCTGAACAAAGAATGTACTCTCTACTTTTTGCCTACTGTTCATCAGAATCTTCCTTTTGCTCCACTGTCCTTACTTTACTTTTCTTGCTTGATTGTTCTTACTGTTCTAAACCCACCTCGAGGTCACTAAGCGCGAGGTCACTGCTGCTGAGTGATATTGGTTTGATTTACTTATTTCTTTCACTTCTACTTCATATTTCTTGATTGTTAATTGGTATTGAATCTAATCACGTATCTTTAAAACCACTAATCAAATTTAATTGTTACTTGTATTTTCGAGGTAAACAGTTTGGCGTCCACCGTGGGGCTAAAGATAATAGTGATTATTTCTTTACTGATTCTCATTACACACGTTGTTTTTACACTTTTTCTTGTCAAGAATTTTTGATTCTCAGGCTGAAACATGTCTAGCTCACAAAATGCACCTGCTCATGACAACGAAGGTCTTGGTGGAAATAACAATGTAGGGGTCGGTGTACCACCGATAAACCTAGGGGAAGTGCCAAATGTGGAACCAGTTGATGTTAGTTCGCACATCGCTTTGAATGCAGATCTAGGCGCGGACCCCGAAGGAAATATACACAGGAAAGCCCGACCTGGAGGCCAAGGAACACCAGGAACAGGAGATGGGGGAGTCAACCTCCAATTGATATTCGAGATGCTGCAAGCCCAGCAAATCGCAATCGCTCAACTTCAAAGCCAGAACAAAACCCCGAGTATAGCTGAACCGGAAAACACTTGACGTGCTGAACCGACGCCAGAGAGGCCAAATGAAAATGGCTCGGGGACTGACCCCATTATGAGAATGCTCGAAGATCTCACCAAGAGGATAGAATCCGGGGAAAAGAGGATTGGGGATAATGATAAAAAAGTGGAGACTTATAACTCCCGTGTCGTTCAAATACCGGGAGCTCCCCCGATCTCGAAGGGACTGGAGGCCCAGAAATTTGTACAGAGGTCGTTCCCTCCGAGTGCAGCTCCGAAGCCCATCCCAAAGAAGTTCCGTATGCCTGATATACCTAAATACAATGGAACCTCTGACCCAAATGAACACGTTTCTCTTACACATGCGCCATAAAGGGAAACGACTTGGAAGATGAAGTAATCGAGTCTGTACTACTGAAGAAGTTTGGGGAGACTCTATCAAAGGGTGCCTTAATTTGGTATTATAACTTACCCCCTAATTCTATTGATTCATTTGCTATGCTTGCAGATTCTTTTGTAAAGGCACGCCGGAGCCCTCAAAATTGCAACGAGGAAATCAGACCTTTTCAAGGTAAGGCAGAAAGATAACGAGATGCTCAGGAAATTCGTGTCTCGGTTCCAAACGGAGAGAATGGATTTGGCCCCTGTCTCCGATGACTGGGCCGTTCAAGATTTTGCTCAAGGTCTCAATACCCGGAGTTCTATAGCTTCACGGCAGTTGAAGCAAAGTTTAATTGAGTATCCGGCTATCACTTGGGCCGACGTACATAGTCGGTATCAGTCGAAGATTAGGGTCGAGGACTGGGGACTCCTTTGGGGTCCGTTTATTCCAACAGGCCCGTGGATAGGGTCAAAAGGGACATTGATCGAGAGCCGAGATCGAGTAGAGATCGATATCAACCGTAAACGGAGATCATAGGAGCATCAGATCTGGGCGAAGCTTCGCACGAAATGATCGAGGTCAAAATTCACGGGGACTCGACCCGAGGAAGATCACATCGAATATCCAAAATCCGAATAATGGTACGGCCCCACCTTTTCTATTTTTTCGACTAATGCTTGTAGGTTTTCGGTGAGGATCGGCAAGAAGCTATGGGTCTTAAAGCACGCGTTGCACTCTTTTTCCCTTAGACCGAGTTTTATCCCAAATGGGGTTTTTCCGGCAAGGTTTTTAACGAGGCAACCATTGATCGTGCTAACTTGGAGAAAGTCAACAGTATCCGAAGTCCCCTACAATAAGCCTCGAGTATCGAGGGGACATTATCCTCGAATGACTACTTTGTGGCAAGGATATTACTTCATGACGGTAGGGTCTCGAAAGGAAAATATTTTAAAGGTCAAACGGTCAGCTGAACCGTACCCATATAGGTTACTTGAGCCCCAAACATCAAACATGCGCTCATGTATAATCATCCATTAAGAGAAGTATTTTTCCTTGATATCTCATGCCTTTAGAGAAATTTGATATTTCATACTCTTCATCTATTACGTAAACAGGCTTAAGGGCCGACCACGATGGAATTTCAAATAACCGACCCCATGGTCGAGGACTGCCGTCCCAAAAACAAACAGAATCAAACTGCTAACATTTTGAGACATAAGACCTTAAAGGCAATCCTTGAATTTACGGGCCACGACCACCCCACCCGGGGATTGACATTTCGGGCAAGCTAGAAGTGAAACGAAAGATAATCCCAAAGGGCAAGTTCCAAACTAAAAAGGCTACGGCCAGATTATCGCGGATTGGAGACACTCGAAATCCGTAACAGATACGAAAGCCCAAGGTCTATCTTAACCTAAACGAAAGCATATCTCGAACACTCGGGGACTACCTACCCGGGCTATCTAAACAATAAGACCTCAAGAGGCACCCCTGATATACAGGCCAAGGCCATCACATTCGGGGATTAACATTTCGAACAAGTTCGAAATGTTATCGGGAAACAAGTCCAAAAGACATACTTGAAGGCTACGGCGATATTAAAGACTACGGTCATGTAAAAGGCTATGACCGAAATAATGCGGCTCGGAGATGTCCGACTTCCGCCATAAATTAAAGGCCTTCAAATACTTCAAAAAACCGGTTAAATTTGGCTACCCTCGGCAAAAGCAAAACGGGCTTCGATGAAATCAGCCATTGAATAATTTAAAGGCTTCGATAAATTTCAGCCTTCGTAAAAACCTCAAAGGTATTCGATTATCATTACACAAACAAGTTACTGATAAGGTTCCGATACGTCGAACCCTCGAAAAACCCAATGGGTAAAAAAAACACACGCTAAGGCATACAAAAATTTTCACTAAGTCTTTTAGCCGAAAAGAGGGAAAAGTTATAGCCACTTTAGAGGCCGAATCGGCCCGACTTAAAGAGCCTAAGGGCCGATATATAAGAGCCTAAGGGCCAACCAAAAGAGCCTTAGGGCCAATATATAAGAGCCTAAAGGCCAACCAAAAGAGCCTTAGGGCCAATATAAAAGAGCCTAAGGGCCGATCTAAAAGAGCCTAAGGGCCAATGTAAAAAAGCCTAAGGGCTAACTTTACTTCGAGTTCGAGAAAATCCTCACTCGACTTTACAGCCCACGGGCTATCTTAACCCGAGTTTGAGCAAACTCTCACTCGGGGACTACCTATAAAGCCTAAGGGCTAACTTTACTTCGAGTTCGAGCAAATCCTCAATCGACTATACAGCCCACGGGCTATCTTAACCCGAGTTCGAGCAAACTCTCACTCGGGGACTATCCATAAAGCCTAGAGGCTAATTTTACCTCAAGATCAAGCAAATCGACTATTGAACTTAAGAGCTACTTAAAATTCATGTCCAAATGGTCATTCTTGGTCCGTTGATCAGAAATGTTCGAGGGCAGTACTTATTGTCGATCAAACTCAAAATAAATGCAAAAGGTTACGGAAAGAATGAAGCCTAAGCAGCACATTCCTTATCAATAGAAGTGTCTTCATCCTCGGAATCTTATCCACCGTCAGATTCACTAGAGTTTTCGGAGTTTTCCTCAGGAAAGGCCAGCTTCGAAGCTATTGTTTCCTTTATCGTCTGCATCACGTAGATGGTATCATGATAAGTCCGGGTAAAGATCAAGGACTCAATACGTTTCTTTTCATTACACTCCAAGAAACGTGGGGACAACCTGTATACGGTCGAAATCAGGTATGTCCGATTTCTCGGGCTCGAGGGGTAGCTTAAGCCTGAGTTCAGGCAAGGTCGAGTTCAAGCTCGATGAACCAAACTCGAGCTCGAAGACAGAGTGCAATGCCCGAGGATCTAAGTGCTGGAGGGACATCGGAGCCGAGCTAAGGCTCGAAGGTAGAATAAGAGGCTCGAAGACATAAGTGCTCGAGGAACACTGGAACCGAGTACGACCAACTCCGAGATAGTGCCGTTATGAGTTTGTTACGAAAGGACAAGATTCCCGCCACGTCCCCAAGATCGTGGCGTAAATTCCGGAATGGATTTGTATGAATCCGTACTAGACGGTTATACAGTTATCCCAATAAGATTCTTTACTGAAAATAGGAATATACCTTATTTAGGGTTCCGCTATTATATAAAGGGGATCCCAATCATTTGTAAGACCATCTAATCACTGAACAAAGAATATATTCTCTACTTTTTACCTACTGTTCATCATAATCTTCCTTTTGCTCCACTGCCCTTACTTTACTTTTCTTGCTTTATTGTTCTTATTGTTCTAAACCTACCTCGAGGTCACTAAGCTCGAGGTCACTGCTGCTAAGTTATATTGGTTTGATTTACTTATTTCTTTCACTTCTACTTCATATTTTTTGATTGTTAATTGGTATTAAATCTAATCACGTATCTTTAAAACCACTAATCAAATTTAATTGTTACTCGTATTTTCGAGGTAAACATTTAGATAAGGCGCAACAAATGAATCATACTTGATTTAAGATACAATTCGAGGATAGTCTAAATGTTCAAAAAAAAATTATATGAATATAAAACTATCTTATAAGTGGAGGATAGTCTAGATACAATTCGAAGATACTTTCTCTCTTCTGCTTCTTTTGTGAACTTTATTCATCAAGCAAAACTAAGCGGAGGATCGCCAAACAACAGTGTTCCACCAACTCACCTACACTAGCGGCCTCTCGTCTTTCCAGTTTTTGCAGTACTGATGCTTGTGCTAGTTTTTGTAATACTAATGTTATGAATAATAATGTACCCCATGCAGGGGTACCAGTAGCAACTTCTTTTAGCAATAGTTTAGTAATTATGACGCCTATAAGGCATTTTGCTCCCTGTACTACTACCCACGTTTAATCTAATATAAGTATTTCCTTATGACCAAAAAAAATCATACAAACTAGAGCTTTTCTGAAGACTGGAGGGCAAGAGTGGAGAGTCTTTTTGTATGCTTAGCTAATTGATGCACAAGGTTAAATTTTGGATTAGAAAAAAGTAAAAATTTACAGCATAACTGGGTGCAAATAAAATATCTCTTGCATAAACACAAAATTATACTCTAAAAGATAAATCAAGGGATCAGGAAAATTCGAGTATGAATGAAGTTGATGTGAAACTGAAAATATAAGTGGCAAGAAGAGATCTTAATTATTTTATCCATGCATTATCCGGTGGCCAATTTGAAAAGAAATCTCACAAATATTTCAGGAAAAAGGAAATGTAATTACCTTGAGTCAACGAGTTTACTTTTGCTATATTTTGGTGGAACAAGAAAATAATATATGATATAAATGCCATATTTGATTTCCTTTAAAAATAAAATATCGAGAGAATATTATTCCCCTAAATATTAGTATTCTTTTAATGACTCCAATGTAAATAATATTGTATTTGATTCCCTTAATACATTACATAAACTGTAATGTACTCACTTTGGTATATGTGTCATATCAGCTTCTTCCAAATGAATGATGCATTCTCATGTAAATCGTGTCATTCATTTGTCTGATAACTAAGTTAAGCCTTAAATATCTTTTCCATCTTCTAATCGTCTAACTTAAACTTTGTTTTCCAATCATTTACTAATCGACTTAATAACATGTCAAAGCATGTCTCATCGATCAAGTATTATTTTTACTTCTTTTATTGATTTAAAGTTCATAAAATAAAAGCATTTTGGTGATCCAACTTAGTATATATATCTATAATTTGGTAGTGCTTTCAATGTTTCTGTATTCTAGATACATCATGAACTAAATGCTTAATTTAACATGTGTCAACGCCCCCTTTTTCTCGCGAAATCGGGTTTACGATATTTGGGAAGACAACTCTATTCCCGTTTGGGATTTGGGTTTTGGATTTGAAGAGTCGCCACCTAATGATTAAGTGCATTAAGACACAAAGGGTTTTTGAGTTGGAAAACCAAAGTTCGGGTAAGGGCTAGAAATTATCTCGAGGGGAAGGTGTTAGGCACCCCTCAAGATCCACTAGTATGGTTACCGGCCATGTCATATTGTGACTTTAAATGCAAACAACAAGCGTTGCAAATACAAAGGGTTATTCACATAATAGTTGCAAGAAATTAGAAACTTTAAAGAAACTGAAATTTGGTAGGAGAAACCATTTTTTTTTAATTCTGAATAAACGAGTAAAGGAGGGAAATTCCATACAGTTGAAACAATTTTTTTAAAAGCTGAAATTTGCGAAAGAAAAATAGTTGAAATAAAAGTGGACAAATAAGGGAATAGGTCCTAGGTTTATACATAATATGGATCACCCCATACAACACCCGGTAATCGTTTATACACGTGGTGTTATCGCGTGGTCATCATATCCATATCTACCCTTTCCCACCCCGTTGAGGTATTAAACGCGGAACGGTCTCGTTTTACCTATTGCATGCTATTAGCCGCCCCATCATATCAGTCCCGGAGGTACTTAGGAATACTAATCCTAAAGGGTAGGATATTAGGCTGATTGGTTTTAAAGGACAAAAATCTAAGGCGACATACAAAAACACATACTGCATGTTAGGGGGGAAAGCATGTAAACACGTAAAGGCCCATGTACACCTCCTCAAACAAAACACATAAGTAGCATGCCTTAAACATGATTAAGGTCTCAAAAGATAGGGACTTTTCAGCGGTTAAAACTTGGTTTTAGAAATAAAGTAGTAACAATAATAGCACGATTCTAGACAGAGATAGGTAACCCAGGGATTTGCAGACATAAAAATCAGAACTCAGTAAAAGTAAAGGTGTGTCATTTTAAAAAAAATCGTTTTCAGCAGAGTTTTTGTTTTAAGAAAAGAAAAGCTGAGTGAACTTCAGAAGATCACAACAAGAAGGGGGAACTGCAGAGTTAAAACTTAAAGAAGCTGGTTGGTTTTAGGCTAATAAAAAAAAGACACAATTGGTCAGTTCCTAACGGGCCTAAGGTTTGCCTAGGCGTCGTTATACATTACCTGATTATTTATAAAGGAATGAACATACATTCTCTTTATTCTGATTTATAAAGGTACGCGTGGTAAGGTGTTTCCAAGTTGTTTCAAACCACTTAGCCATATTTTTACAAAGTTATTAGCTAAACGTGAATTAACTACTGCAACTCGAACGAGTGAGAAGTCCTATGGGAAGAATATCTAATGCACATAAGAGTTCCTAAGAACATGATTTCTAATATGCCAATGCAGTAATGACAAGTTATTTGGCTTGTTGTTAATCATTGCTGGTTATTAACTGAGCGTGGTTACAAGATGAGCGTAATGACAGTCTGAAATTAAAGAACCTAAAGCAGGATTTCTAATGAATGAGATGCATGTCCTATGCAAATTGTCTATTGCGCAAATAAATAAATTCCTATAAGCATGTTTTCTACCCATTATTTATGCTAAGCATGCATAACCCTCCCCCATATTTACTATTCAACCCCAATTGTTTGTTTACAAATTATTACAAACCAGTAGCATCTGAATTACAATACCAAAGAACAGAAAAATAAAAAGCTATGCTATAGGGAGCCTTTAATCAGGCCCAATCTTCCAACCTCAACCCCTTCGAGTTCACAACCTTTGCCATGGTCTAGGTGCGGCAAAGCTCCCTAGGGCCCCATTGGGTCCCTGGCCACTACCAGCACCTAGACATTTAGAAGAATGCAGGACAGGTGCAGTGTGGAATACCAGTCTTGTGTGTCAAAGTTCAGTGAGTACTCAGAGGTACTCAAAGCAATGCTCACACGAAGGGGGCAGATCCTATTTTCTAAGAATAGTGTGAAGTGCAGGAAGAAGTGTTTTAAGAAAACAACGAGTTTTGTTTTAGAAAGAAACAACATAAACAATAGCATAAGATTGTATACAATGATCATGGGGAAAGGGAAGCAAATAGATCACACAATGCTAAAAGGGATGCATGTTTAATGGACATGACTACACATAATCAGGGGATTCAGGGGACTGGGAGGCAGTAGAGTTTAGGCATGCTAATGTGTAACAACAGGACACAGACATAACAAATAAAGTTAGGAGTAAACAAAGTCAGACTTAACATGTAAATCAGAAGGCATGGTGAAGCATTAGAGTAAAGAATCAATTACACACTGAACATGAGAAGCATGAGTAGAAGAGAATCACAAAATAAAGAACTGAAACAAAAATAAACACATTGGTGTGAGACTTGAAAAGTTAATCAGGACATACCAGTAAAGAGCAAAAGCAGGATGCAAAGATAAAGGAGTAACACTATATTAGACTTGGCTTTCAGCCGGCTAATAATAAACAGGAGCAGAGAATAGTAGTGGATCAAGAGAGCAAGAGAGAATGCAGATTTGCAAGTATTCAGTGGTGTGTAGGTCAGAAGACTGTTGTTTTTTTTGTGTGTAAAAGCCTTATAGTATTTATAGTTGAAAGTAGGGGGTAAAATAAGGTAAAAATCACAGAAATATGTTAATTGAAGAACTCGGAATCCATTAATCACAGAATCAAGGAAGTACTTCCATTAATTAAGGGAATCAAGATCAAACGAAAATATTCAGCACCATATAAGGCAAGCAGGAAAAATCAGTGTACGAATATATAAGGAGGGGATCAAGATTCAGTATTGCATATAGTAGCCAATTAAGACCAAATTCAGAAAAATTCTAATTAAGGAAAGGCTTAAAAGAATAGAGTACTATAACAAATAAGGTAACAAAACCAATTAATTCAAACGGGCGGGTAGAATGCTAGGGTTTTAAAAGAAAGTTTTTGAATTACCAATCAATCAAGGAAAATCAGAATCAATCGTGTGAAGTCATGATTCTGCATTTTTAACATATAAATAGAGGTGAATGAACAAAAGTAGCGAGCCAAAATTAGCTATATAGACAGAAAGGGGAACAAGACATGAACAAACACAATCACTCAGAGCTAGTAAAAACAAGTTAAGATTCAGCAAGATATATTCGAAGCATGGTGATCATAAAAGATTAACAAGAGTCAAGGGACATCAGGCTAACACGCACAATCAAACGAAGGAGCATGCTAAACACATAGAATCAGAGTAAAGAGAATCGTGCTAACACGCATAATCAGACGAAGGAACATGCTAACACATAGAGACAAGGCCAAGAAAATTAGTCTAACACACATAACCAAGGCAAAGAGACATGCCAACACCCATAATCAAACTAGTAAACATTTTAGAAATTAGGGTTTTTAGCAGAGTCAAATTAAAAACAGTGAGAGCATAGAAACATGTCCGAATAAACAAAGAAAAGATTTAATCATAAAGAAAATCAATTAAAGCTTGCGTAAAAGAAATCTAAGAACCCTAATTTTCAAAGAAAGTAAAAGGTGGTTCAAAGTAAAAGATCTTTCAGAATAAACTCGAAAATAAGCAGAACATAGAGGAAAACATGAAAATATCATGAGAATAGCACTGTTTTGAGAGATTCAGGAGAGAGTTAGGGTTTCAAAAGGGAAAACCCTAATAAAAGTTGAGAGAACCTGTCGAAACTTCATAGATCGTGACATATAGGGTGTGATTTCGCCTGAAATCACACCGGAGAACTCACAAAAAGCAGAACCAGGAACCCTAGGTCTCAACCACCATGGTCCATAAACCTCGAAGGTCCTAGAGGTGTTGAACAGGACGGTGAGAGGCCCATTGGAGCCTTGGTGAAAGGGAGGTGGCCGGAGAACAGGCTTCAGGCTCAAAGGGGTTAACTATGGTAATATGCACAGGTGGATTCTCAAGTATAAAGGGTTGCACAAAGAAATGCCTCAATCATCTCTAAAACCAAACGACTTCTATTTCGTTTTGCAAACACACAGGGCAAGTTCTAGGTATCATATGCAGGCATAAGATGCAAGTAACAACTCACACACACTTAGCATGTAACTCATTCCGAATCAGTTCATCAATACAATCATACGAGTGTTCAAGCCAGACAAGATGTGCAAAATTAAGGCATAGATTATGAGTCCACAAACAAGCTTAGACCTTACACCCTTAGTTCGTTTTCTTTGCAAGTGTGCACATTTGGGGTTACATTCTGACCTTCACCCATCTAATCCTAAAACTATAAAAGAAAAATCTACCTAACCCGGTTCAAGAAAAACCCTTGGAAAAGAACCGTGGTCAAAAGAAAAACCAAGGAGGAGGTACTACACTACCTAAAAGAAGAAAGTAAAATTAAAAAAAATTCTACATGGACTACTTCCCTCAAGAGTACTGTCCACATAGTCCGTCATCAGGAAGAGTCCTCTACAAGTTTTTGTTTGTTTTTCTTTTTTTGTATATCTGACTTTGACCCTCAAGAGACCCGTCAAAGTGTCCGTCGTTGGGCCAAGTCAGCTACTCCTAATATAACACACTCACATATACACACCACATCTAATGCTACAACACAACAACAGCTATATACATGTCAATACACAGTTAGAGCAAGTCTCCCACCCCACACTTAAAATCATGGCATGTCCCCATGTCATATCAATAAAGTAAATAGCAGAAGGGTGAGAAGACTTCCTTGAGACTCAATCCGAGTCGGAGACGGTACTGGGGTCTACATGGCAGGCCCTCCCCAATGCGCGTAGCCAAGCCATAAACCGGCTCTCAGATCTAGCCTGCCTCTATGACATGGCGTCCATCCGTGTGTGTAGACCATCCACCGAGGTGCGGAGATCCGCGACCTCTTCCTCTAAGGAGCGCAGCATAGGCCGGGAGGACTGTGAGCGTGATAGGTCTGCTCCAGAATGGGGGCGCCGAGAGGGCCCGGCACTGTCAACAGACCTCCTGGACGGTGCAACAGGGACCGGATCATCCTCCTCATCATCAATCTCAATTGTAGTGTCGGTGCCCCTGCCCACTCTGATGCTAGAAGCTTTGAAGCTGCTTTGGGAGGCAAATCGCCATCAGCAGGGTTGGTAGGGGTGTTTCTCATCAAGCACAATGTGGTCACCAAGGAAGGGAAATAGAAGCCCTTTGTCAGCAGCGGGGCCCCGTAAGACCATTTCATCTCCAATTACCCGTGCCGCATCAAAATCCTTCCCTGTCACAAAGCCCCAAGTCAACAGTGCTCTATTGAAGTTCACGTCCGTGGTATTGCTAGAAGGCAGGAACCTGCTACAGATAACAGTCAACCAAACACTTGGGAAGTTTAGAGTTGAGGTTATTTTGGTACACGTATACCTAATGGGCTTGCCCACTGTGCAAAGTACATCGTCTCACTCTCAGTCACCCGGGACTGTCATAGGTTAATAATCGACATATGGTGGAACGGAGGCAGCCGCAACACCGGCGAATGGTGTTTGAATTTGAGCATGACCACCCATACCCCGAACAATTCACTCCCGTACCAAGTTCAATGGGCAATTGGCATAAATTCCGACACGCAGCATCTTGTTAACTGGTGAGGTCAAGCAGAATAGGAACTCCATTTCCCCCTCCGTATTCTCTCATACAATCTCACTTTTTCGCTCGAAGGGCTGCCACGATCAATCGGGAGATTTCAAGGATAAAGTTTTGGTAGCCTTGGCATTGAAATCGTCCTCTGCCAGTTCCGATGGGAATCTGGATCATCAATAGCGCAGCGTCTTGGGATGTGCTCCAGAGCAGCTGTGCCTTTTGGGAGCATTGGACCTGGCAATAATAAACAAACCATTCAACATATGCCTAGCTAGTGCAATAAGACTGGTTATATCAGACTTCACACCCAATGACACCAAATATTATCCTTACTTCACTACAAACAACCCCGAAATAGGTATAATTTGTTAACCACTTCCGGCATTAAATACACCCACACATTATTTCCTTTCAAATTTACCCATGCATACACACACAAATAAAATACTCACTCTACAACAAATTACCACCATACAACAAAATACAACCATACAATATAAACTACACAACAGAACCATCACATTACAACATACCCATAACTAGGTGGCTTAAAACACCCAAAAATATACAACTTAGTGAGCAACAATTTTCCTTCAGGCAACACATGACATTCCATATCTACAACCGACCATAAAACATCTATGTTTTAGGCTCCAACCACCAAAAACAACTTCACAATTATTAACATGGAGACCATTAATTTGGCACCAAACACTCAAACATCAACAACAACTACCAACATGCAAAATAAAGAAAGCAAAAATTAAAAAAAAATTCAAATTACTACACTAATTCCTAACTAGGGTTTAAGTAAACTACTTCTTTAACAAATAACTAACTTAGAATAGAAGGATAGAAGGAGGAGAAGAATAATTACTTGAGTTGAAGAGGGGAAAGGAGTGGAGGTATGGTAATGGCAGGTTTTTTTTTTGGAAGAAAGGGTTGGATAATGGAGGTTTGGGGAAAAGAAGAAGAAGAGATTTTTTGGGAAAGAGAAGAGAAAATGAAGGGGATGGGGGTTAGGGCGGAAATAAGTATAGGGGGAAATAGGAAGGGGGGGGGGTTTCAAGGGGTTAAAAAGAAAAGAAAAAAAAAATCAAAAAGAAAAAATCTTACCTGGCCGCGTCTGTGACTGCCGCGGTTCTGCCGCGGTCGCGGTAGAACCGCGGCAGTGAGTTTCCGCGAGGCCTTTTGACCGCGGTTCCACCGCGACCAAAAATACAAAAGAAAAAATACTTACCTGGCCGCGGCAGTGAGTTTCCGCGAGGCCTTTTGACCGCGGTTCCACCGCGGTCGCGGTGGAACCGCGGTCGAGGCCCCTCTCTGATTCTAACGCCCAGTTTTTTTTATTTTTTTATTTTTTTTATTTTTCTGTCATCTTCTTAGGCTCATCCATGCCCATATACAATTTCAACCGCTGACCATTGACTCTAAATGTACGAGAGTCATCTTCAGTAGCAACTTCCACAGCTCCGGATGGAAACACCTCAACCACACGAAATGGTCCAGACCACCTTGACTTTAGCTTACCCGGGAATAACCGCAGTCTTGAGTTATAAAGCAGTACCCTGTCCCCAGGTTTGAAATTTCGTTCAATGATGTTCTGATCGTGAAGCCTCTTCATTCTCTCTTTATATAGCCTTGTGCTCTCAAAAGCAAGATACCGGAACTCCTCTAGCTCATGTAATTCCGTGACTCTCGACGTGCCCGCAGCTTCCAAGTCTAAATTCAGCTGTTTCAGTGCCCACCACGCTTTATGTTCAAGTTCTACAGGTAGGTGGCAGGCTTTCCCAAACACCAACTTATATGGTGACATACCAATTGGTGTCTTGAATGCTGTCTTGTAGGCCCATAGCGCATCATCCAGCTTCCTTGACCAGTCAGTTCTTGTAGCATTTACAGTTTTTGTCAGTACGCTCTTGATCTCTCTGTTGGACAACTCAACCTGTCCACTGGTCTGTGGGTGGTACGGAGTAGCCACCTTGTGGCGCACATCATATTTTGCCAACAACTTCTCGAAGGCCCGGTTGCAGAAATGAGTGCCTCCATCGCTAATAATTGCACGCGGTGTCCCAAAGCGGGTGAATATGTTCTTCTTTAGAAACCCGACTACCACCTTAGCATCATTGGTGGGTAATGCGGCAGCTTCCACCCACTTGGATACGTAATCTAAAACAACCAGAATGTATTTGTTGCCATAGGAGCTGACGAAGGGACCCATGAAATCTATCCCCCAAACATCAAACACTTCCACTTCTTGAACTGGGTTCATGGGCATCTCGTGACGCCGGGAAATGTTCCCGGTGCGTTGACATTCATTACAGCTCTTGACCCATAAGTGAGCATCCTTGAACACCGTTGGCTAGAAAAATCCGGCCTCTAGCACCTTAGCTGCCGTCCTGATTCCTCCAAAGTGACCTCCATACGCCGAAGCGTGACAAGCCTGCAAGACAGAAGATTGTTCGATCTCGGGGACGCATCTCCGGATCATGTTATCAAGGCATATTCTAAACAAGTAGGGCTCATCCCAGTAATACCATTGGCTTTCGCGAAAGAATCTCTTCCTCTGGACCGATGACAGGTCGTGAGGAACAATACCACTGGCCAGGTAATTAGCATAGTCTGCATACCAAGGCGCTTCCTGATGAGTGGTAACGAGCAGCTGCTCATCTGGAAAGGTTTCCAGAATTTCCTCCACTTCTACTACATTTTCAGCTCCTTCAAGTCGTGATAGGTGATCAGCGACTTGATTTTCAGTGCCCTTACGGTCACGAATTTCAAGATCGAACTCTTGCAGTAGCAACACCCAACGAATCAGGCGTGGCTTAGAGTCCTTCTTTTCTATTAAGTATCTAAGAGCTGCATGGTCAGAGTATACGATTACCTTGGATCCTATTAGATAGGACCGAAACTTGTCAAAAGCAAATACCACAGCTAGCATCTCCTTCTCTGTCACTGTGTAGTTCAACTGGGCTCCACTCAGCGTCCTACTAGCATAGTAGATTGGGTGCATCAGTTTGTCCTTCCGCTGGCCCAGCACTGCCCCCACCGCGTAGTCACTGGCATCACACATCAATTCAAACGGTTGCTCCCAGTCAGGGGCAACGATTATGGGTGCTGTGACCAGCCTTTGCTTCAACTCCTCAAAAGCTACCCTGCAATCATCAGAAAATACAAAAGGGTGATCTTTCTCTAACAACTTACAGAGAGGGTTGGCAATTTTGGAGAAGTCCTTAATGAACCTCCGGTAGAATCCGGCATGTCCAAGAAAGCTCCTTATAGCTTTGACTGAAGTTGGCGGCGGCAGCTTTGCTATGACATCAACCTTTGCTCTATCCACCTCTATTCCTTTGCTTGACACCCGGTGCCCCAAGACTATACCTTCTTGTACCATGAAATGGCACTTTTCCCAATTCAGAACCAAGTTAGTCTCGATGCACCGTTTCAGCACACGCGTCAAATTCACTAGGCAGTCCTCAAATGAGTTCCCCACCACTGAGAAGTCATCCATGAACACCTCCATTATATCTTCTACCATGTCAGTAAATATGGCCATCATGCACCGTTGGAATGTGGCGGGTGCATTGCATAGACCAAAGGGCATCCTCCTGAAGGCATAAATTCCGTACGGGCATGTGAAGGAGGTCTTTTCTCTATCCTCAGGGGCAATGGAGATCTGATTGTACCCTGAGTACCCATCCAAGAAGCAAAAGTGTGACCTCCCTGCCAATCTATCCAGCATTTGATCAATGAAGGGAAGTGGGAAGTGGTCTTTTCTGGTGGCTAGATTCAACTTTCTATAATCCATGCAGATTCTCCAGCCTGTGACGGTTCTTGTTGATATAAGTTCATTGTTGTCATTCTTTACCACCGTCATGCCACCCTTTTTAGGCACACATTGAACTGGGCTAACCCAGCTACTGTCAGAGATTGGGAAAATGATTCCCGCATCCAACCATTTTATCACTTCCTTCTTCACCACTTCCTTCATATTCGGGTTTAGCCGTCTCTGATGTTCCCTGGAAGGTTTGTGCCCCTCTTCCAGCAGAATCTTGTGCATGCAGTAGGCGGGGCTGATCCCCTTGATGTCTGCCATGGTCCACCCAATGGCAGTTTTGCACTCCCTTAGTACCTGTAAAAGCTGTTGAACCTGCACATCTAACAAACCAGATGAGATAATAACAGGTAATGTGGAGTCAGGACCCAGAAATTCATACCTGAGGTGGGTTGGCAATGGCTTCAGTTCCAGCTTAGGGGGTTCCTCGATGGATGGTTTAGCTGGAGGGGTCTCTCTCTTTTCTAAGTGCAAGGGCTCAAACTCCAGATTTCTCTCCCAGAACCCTTTACCTTCCAGTGCCAACACCCATTCCGCCAAATCCTCACCATTCACTTCATCCAAATTTGTCAAGCATGCAGCAAGGGGATCCTCAACCGTCAACGCCTCATCATCAGCCTCTACAATTACATCCACTGCATCAATAAGGGAACAATTTGCGAACTCACTTGGTCGCCTCATCGATTTCTGCACATTGAATATAATTTCTTCATCATTGAGCCTCATCTTAAGCTCCCCAGTCTCGCAATCAATCAAAGCTCTCCCCGTGGCCAAGAAGGGTCGTCCTAGAATTATAGGAATTTCTTCATCCACTTTGCAATCCAAGATTACAAAATCTGCAGGGAACACGAATTTCCCCACCTGAATAAGCACATCATCAAGAATCCCAAATGGACGCTTAACAGTCCTGTCAGCCAGCTGCAATAACATAGAAGTAGGTCGAGCTCTCCCAATGCCTAACCTCTTATAAATGACCAGGGGCATGAGATTAATGCTGGCCCCTAAATCACAGAGTGCCTTAGCAAAGGCATAGTTCCCAATGGTGCATGGAATTGTAAAACTACCTGGATCAGATAGCTTTTCAGCAACAGGTCTAGATACCACTGCACTACATGTCTGAGTAAGGGTCACAGTCGACAAGTCTTGAAAGTCAAACTTCCGAGACATCAAGTCCTTCATCATTTTAGCATATCCTGGCATCTCCTTTAGAGCTTCAATCAGTGGAATGTTTATCTGGATTTGTTTGAGCATCTCTAGGAACTTTTTATACTGCTCCTCCTTTTGATGCTTGGCCAACCTTTGCGGAAATGGTGCAGGAGGTCTTTTCTTCCCAATCACTTGGGATTTCTCCTTCTCAGCTACTGTCTCAACTATTGGCTCCGCTACTGTCTCAATTACTGGCTCAGCTACTGTCTCAGTCTCTTGCTGCATATTCTTTTCTTCAGGAGCAGGCTGAACTGTTACCTCTGTCAATCCCGTAGAGTCATCCAGCTCAATGGGCACTGGAATTAGTGTCTCAGCCTGTATGTTTTCTCGAGCTCTCTCTTGCTCAACATCTAGATCCCTGCCATTTCGTAGACTCACCGCCATCAGCTGCTTTGGGCCCTGATCTTTTGGATTGATTTGGGTATCTGCAGGTAATGTCCCTTGAGGACGATTGTTAAGTGACATTGAAATCTGGCCCACTTGTACCTCAATATTCTTGATAGCTGCATCATGTGCATCCACCCTTTCATTTATTTTAGCATTGGATCCAATAACCTGCTGCATCATTGCTTCAAGTCTTGCAAACCCGTCTTCCTGTCTTCCACCCTGCTGTTGCTGAGGTGGGTGGTACCCTTGCTGCTGATTGTTGTACCCCTGTGGTCTAGGATACGGTGCCATGTTGTTGGGGGGTCTCATGCCTCCCATGTTTCCGGCGTTATACTGTGGCTGCGGTGGCCTGTACTGCTGCTGAGTCTGCTGACCCCAGTTCTGATTACCTTGCCTCTGACCCCCATAGTTAGCCACATAGTTCATATCTTCAGGGTGCTGATGATGATGATCATGCTCTGTATTCCAAGGATTACCAATTGGCTGGCTAATGCAAGATGTGCACAAGCCCCCATTGGTAGTGTCTACTATATGAACCTGTTGCTTCTGCCCTGATTCCTCCACCTTTTTGGTGAGGATGCTCATTTGCGTCAAAAGAGTCGCCATGTTTTCAGCCATTGTATTAGAAGGATCAAGAGGCACTGAGTGCACCACTGGAGTGATAGGTGCATTCCTAGATGTCCAACCCGAATTCTGCGCCATCTTGTCGAGCAAATTCTGACCTTCTCTCCAAGTCTTGCTCAAGAATGCCCCACCAGCCGAGGCATCAACGATATTCTTCAAGCTGTCTGACAGTCCCATGTAAAACCGTTGTCCCAACATCTGTTCTGGAACACCATGGTGGGGACACATAACCAACATTCCTTTAAACCTGCCCCATGTCTCGTGTAGTGTCTCCATTGGTTTCTGTTTGAAGCTCACAATCTCATCAATTTGTTGAGCGGTCTTGTTGGGCGGATGGAACTTGTTGTGAAATTGCTTGACCAACTCATCCCAAGTTGCTATAGAGTTTATGGGAAGCGAGTTTAGCCAAACCTGAGCAGCTCCTGTCACCGAGAATGGGAACAATAATAGCCTGATTGCTTCCGGAGTCACGTTCGGTTGCCTTTGGGTTTTGCATATAGACAGGAAGTTCTTTAAGTGCTGCTGAGGATCTTCTGTTTGTGTCCCAGAAAAGAGTCCCTTGTTCTGCAACAAGTGTAGCATGTTATTTGTGATCTGGAACGATTCAGCTTGTATTGCGGGCACTATAATGGCAGTGGCCAAATTGTCAGCTGTGGGTTGTGCCCATTCATATAGTGCACCCTCAGGCACAGGAGGTGCCAATTGCTCATTCCTGACGTTTCCGTTGGGGTCGTTTATGTCGCCCATGTCAATTTTGAGTTGGTGTGTTTGTTGGGATTGTTGAAGTCTTTTGTTTGCACAATTCAATGCCTGGAATGTCTTCTCGGGGTCTGAGAGTCCTTCAAGTAGTTCTCCAGTCCTCGTAGAATTTCTAGGCATGCACCTGTGTACCCAGATCAACAACCGTCAAATTTTCAATGAAAAAGTTGGTAGAGAGAAAACTGACTACAATAAGAATCTTTGTATTTCTGTCAATGGCAATTGATAATTCCGTTAACTCCCCGGCAACGGCGCCAAAATTTGATCACGCCAAACTATGCCTTATAAAAAGGACTCTGCGGACGTTTCAAATATAACCCGAGTATTACGCCCAGGGTCGAATCCACAGAGAGTTAACCTATCAACCGCTATCTTCAGACCCACCAAGTCTTCAGAACCAGCTTCTCAAATATTCAAGTTCTCAGTTGAGTGTTCTTTAACAACTAGCTTGCAAGTAACTAATGGCTGTAACTAAATTAATAAGGTTGTAAACAATTATGAGAAAAAGCTAAGGCAATGATTTCCCCTATTGATGGAATCCCTT